>NC_048427.1:5534481-5575211 GCF_013103735.1 Etheostoma cragini | reverse complement strand
TCTCTCTCTCTCTCTCTCTCTCTCCCTCCCTCCCTCCCTCTCTCCCGCTCTCTATCTCGCTCTTTCTCTCTGCAGGACCGTTTGTTTTTTGTAATGGAATATGTGAATGGAGGAGACCTAATGTTCCAGATTCAGCGATCCAGAAAGTTTGATGAGGCTCGCTCTCGTTTCTACGCCGCCGAGGTCACCTCAGCCCTCATGTTCCTGCACCGCAACGGAGTCATCTACAGGTAAACACCTTCTTATTTTTTTGTTTTTCAGCCAGAGAAACCCTGAAAGGATTTAAGGACACTCAAAATCTAGAAATCAATCAATCAATCAATCAATCAATCAAGTTTATTTGTATAGCCCTTTACAATAGCCGAAAGGTACCCAAAGTGCTTTACAACAAAGCCATAAAACAATACATAACACATACAAAACATACAGATACAATTAAAAGTGCTGTAGTGGTGCAGCGCTGCAGGACATTAAAATATCTATTATGTTCTTCAAAATATTCTATCTTGGTTTAGAGGTAAATGCTGATTGGAAGGTCAAGAGAATTTGATTAATTATTTTAATAACTCAAGGACTATTAGGGAATTTCACAAGTGTTATCTTACCAGGAACATACCAAAAAAGCGCGTTACGTGGTGATTCTCACTTTTTTTTTTTACATCGCAAGCTCCCATTTTGCAGCAAGTCCAACTGAAACCAGACGGTGCTAATTCTGTCTGCCTGTCTGTTTGTATGTGTGTTTCTCTTTCAGGGATCTCAAGCTGGATAACATCCTGTTGGATGCAGAAGGACACTGTAAACTTGCAGACTTTGGCATGTGCAAAGAGGGCATCAAGAACGGAGTGACCACCACCACCTTCTGTGGCACACCTGACTACATCGCCCCTGAGGTGAGCTGAGCCATCCACAGGACGTTCTGCTCTGTGCTATAGTTTCCCTTAGTTTTACTTTTGATTAGATATGGAGCTAAGTAGGGCTGCACAATTAATCACAATTTTATTGAAATCACAAAAGGAAGGGGGGGGGGGGGCAAATCGCATATGGGCCCCATTTTTGTTTAAGGCAAAACAAGTGTCAAACCATTCTGGATGAAGTATGTTGGAGCTGCAGAGGGGTCCCAGCATACAACTTGTATCCTACAGACTAAAGAAAAGTTTTGTACAGATCCAAACATGAATCATATTGCAATCGCAACATCAGTCAAAATAATCATAATTAGATAATTTCCTCATATTGCGCAGCCCTAGAGCTAAGTAAGTGTTATATTTAAAGTTAGGGGTGTCCCCGACCAAAGTTTTACAAAGTCAAATCAGATTTGTCCAGTCTTGCAAATCATCAACTGATCAATTCAATTTCAAAATTGAAACATAGGCAACTACAATTGAATCTTAACACATTGTGTTACACATTGTGTCAAATTGGTTGTTTACTGGACTTTTGAAGTGTCAGGTTGAGTCATAATAGTCTCAAAAACGTTAGCTAGCGTCTGCTAAAGATTTTTTCAGTTTTATCTTATAGAACAGTTTTAGTTACCTTAAAACCAGTAACTTTTCCTATTTGAGGAACTGGAACCAGATAATGTAGGGCATTTTTGCTTTAAAAATCTTTAATTAATAGATTCATTATTTTTGTTATAGATTTATGTTTTGAAACTTGTGATGATTGTGCAAATTTAACTGTAAACATTTCTTCACTTTTAGTAAAGAAAATCCTGATGTTGTTCCTTGATATTTTCAGTTCTTCTGCAATTACATGTTTTATTTTGCCTTCAAAGGAATCTGTGAATAGTCTTTTGTTTTAAACTACTAAAAGGTGATAAAAAGTTAAAATGCCAGCTAAGTTTTTGATTCCTTGTGCACAAACATTGTTTACTATTAACGTGTGAGGAAAAGGGTGACAAATTTCCTGCTTGTTGGTCATCAGTGAAATGTTGCCTGGGAGTCTGTAGAGTTTTAAAATCAAATCCTGTGTTGCAGTGTTTTGTATTTCCTGTCCTTCATGTTGAACTGTGTCATGTTATTGGATTTAGATCCTGCAGGAGCTGGAATACGGAGCCTCCGTGGACTGGTGGGCCTTGGGGGTGCTGATGTATGAGATGATGGCTGGACAGCCTCCGTTTGAAGCTGATAACGAAGACGACCTGTTTGAGTCGATTCTCCATGACGATGTCCTCTATCCTGTGTGGCTCAGCAAAGAAGCTGTTTCTATCCTTCGAGCGGTACGTGTCATCTGTCAACCATGAGACACTTTAATATTTTTGAATATTTGATTACTAATAAGAGATCAAGGAGCAATTAAATTCTCTTCAAGAGTACATATCCTAGTCTTCAGCAGGCATTCAAAGGCATCCATGGCAAAGTGATTGAGTTTGTCCCAATCAAATCATGTACTGTATGAAAGTGGTCTGTTTGGCTTTTTGATTTTATCCATGTAATTTTAAGACTTTTCACTTTTTTAAATCAACATAATCTTTACGTGAGAAGGTCTTTAGACAAAATTAATTAATTCATGTGTGTGGTTTTGAGGTCAGAAGAAGTAAAAAATTGATTGAATTTGGTTGAAAAAACGGCAATAAAAAAAACAAAAAAACTCTGAAGGTATTTCCAATCATAACGATCTTTTTTATGATGCATCAATTTTGTCCAGATGAGCAAAAGAGTTTTTGAGGATTCTTGACTTACGCTTTGACGTATGTGTCCTCATACCAGGCAAATAAAGCAGATTCTGATTCGGATTGACTTGAATCTAATGTTAACACACAAGAGGCACTAACTGGGGCTAGGTTGCATATAACTTTTGTTTCAACAAGATTTGAAGGGCTAGGTTTTAATGTTGAAATACAGTTTAAATGCTGTTAAATGCTGGTAACTGTTAAATGTTACCTAGAAGCTCACCTTTCAGCCAGATGTAGCCAGATGTTTAAATGTCTTTTCACCTTACAATCCCTATGCACTATCATGAAGTGGATGTCAATGAGGTTTAAAACTTTATTTTGAAAAGATTTAATTTCATGTAAAATTATTTTCAGGCGTTCATTGTTGTCCTGTTATCATAAATTATTCTGTCCTCAGAGCTGCACACAAACAAATAAAACTCTTTTAAAGTGCACTTGCTGCAGAGGTGTTACGGTTGTCTTTGCTCTGATGAAGAGAAGAATTAAAAAAAATCTGTCAGAGAGTTTAAAGTAATAACAACGCAATCATAAAACCAAAAAAGATCACAAAGTGCTCCTACAACACCAAACAGATAACGTAACAAAAGATTAGCTTTCAGTCACAGTTAATAACACCAGCCCTCTGCTGACCTGTTCCATCACTCTGCCACTACGCCTCTCTATTTGTACCACAGAGCCATTAATGCCTCCGCTCTATTATTAGCTCTGAAATGCTTTTTGCTGAACCCCTGCTTCTGTACTCGTCACTTGATGGATTTATTGTGTGTAGTTCATGACCAAGAACCCAGCCAAGCGTCTGGGCTGTGTGGTGACCCAGGGCTGTGAGGAGGCCATCAAGACCCATTCCTTCTTCAGAGAGATTGACTGGGTTCTGCTGGAGCAGAGAAAAGTCAAACCACCCTTTAAACCCCGGATTGTAAGAAACATACACAACACACACATACACAAGCACACACTAATGTTTTCATACCTCTAAATCTTTGAACCATGACAACCTGTTGTTTTTCTTATAGATGCATGTATCCTCATTTAAGGCTATTTATTTAGGTTTTTACACACTTTTAATAAAACAAAAGTTGTTGCGTCCTGCTGTAAGAACACCCGATTTCCAGTAAAACGAGGTCCTCTTGTGGCAAAAACAGTTCACAAAGCCTTTACAGTGAAGGAAACAACGGGGGGGGAAATGCAAATTGGTCATTACTCATGTAGAAGTTAGTTATATAGCCTCACTTTGAACCATATATTTGCTCCTTTTAGGCTGTATTTGATTTTAGTAAAATTAATGTATGGTTGCTTTGTGTAAAGACAATTAAACCCTGATGCATTCAGGAAATGTGTTACATATTTTGTTAAACTTTGAAAATATATTGTGAAAAAACATATTTACGTTCCTCAAATTGTTTTGTTATCGTATCAGGTATTACTGTAGATAATTACATACTTTAATGCAGTAAAAATGCATTTTTCCATACTGATAGTTATCTCTCAAACCCTTGAATCAAGCCCATCCCCATGTGGGGAACCACTGTTTTTATGGTGAGTTAGTTGCCATACATGTAGGTAACAAAAGGTAGTAAGTATCAGCAGTCAGAAGGTGTCACTCTAATGTCACCTTTAAAGCACTAGCTTGTTGTGAAGTTTCTTCCTCTGATGTCCATTTCTGTGTATGTGTGTGTGTGTGTGTGTGTGTGTGTCTCTGCAGAAGACCAAGCGAGATGTGAATAACTTTGACCAGGACTTCACCAAGGAGGACCCTGTGTTGACCCCCACGGACGAGGCCATCATTCGACAGATCAACCAGGAGGAGTTCAAAGACTTCTCCTACTGCGCCCCAGAGGAGGCGCAGACCTAACACACACACAAACACACACACTGATCAAACACTAAACACAAAACCTGGCATGCACGGATGCACACATTGATGACACTCATACATGTGTAGAACCACGAATCCCTTTACAAAATTTACACCCACACACAATAGACGCACACACAGTCAATCCTTACATACTTTAAAGCTATTGGTTGTTGTTACTTTTTGGAATATTCTTTACTTGCATTGTGTTGTTCTTGTTGCCTGGGGTTTATTACGACTATAGATATGACTATGACTAAGATTTACACACCTGCACATGCTCTCACAAACATTCCCACGCTGCACACTTTTAATGCAGATTTACACACAAACAAATATGACCGTCACTCCCAGATGTAAGTGAAGTGCAGATTTGAGTCACGCATGTATCACTTTGCAACAAGTAGCATACAATATGCTAACAAGAGACTTCTGTAATATCAGTACAGAATAAAAATGGACCTACTTGACAAAGTTTGTTCACTGCTGGCTACAAGCTAGTCATCAAACACGACAAAGGTTTTCATTTGAATGGCGTTTTGAGCTAACATTAGCAATCAAACCATTGATAGCTAAAACGTTTTTTAAATGATTCCCATTGTCTGTAAAGGTTGATAATGAGAAAAGTTTATTATTTCATGGATTTCACAAATTTCAGTATGACACTTAATGCTGTAAATCGTTTAAATCTGATTATGCGCAACTCACATCTGCGCTCGACTTACACCAGGGAGTGACAATGACAATCCGAAGTTTTACTCACATACACAAACATAATCACTGCACATGCCAAAACAACCAAAACACACACGCACGGACACTGCTTCTCTCCCCAGCACCAGGACTGTACAGTGGGTGCTGGGTGCAGAGGCCTGTATATAGCCTGTGTTGAGTGGCTGTATCGTGTTGGTATTGTCTGCTAGTAAAGGAGAATTGTGGCGCATGGACAAGCACCCTACCTGTGTTATTACTGTCCTTGTTGTGGACCAGTTAGGGCTAAATACCCTTTGTGCAATACGCTGACTATATATTTTATTTGTTTTTTAATGTGTTATTTTTGTCTTTTTTCTCCTCAAAATGTGTTTTTGTGTATGATGGAAATCTTGTGATCATCCTCCTCCTGTCTTATGTGTATAACGAGAATGTCGAGCTTACAGGTTACAGGCTATAGAACTAATTATGTTGAGCAGAGTGTTACAGGCGGCCTGTGTAGCAGCATAAAACCCAATTTCCAGCTATGTTATCCATCTGCTAGTTTCAGAGTCTGTGTCTGTCCTGCCGGTGTGAATGTGCTGGCCTGTGGGCTGTGTTGTTGTGAATGTACATATTCGTAAGTGATGGCTCGATTTTTCTTTCTCCCTTTCGGTGTGTGACTTTTTATCCACAGCATTTTTGTTTCTGTAGTTACCATCAGTGTTTTCAGACCCCCCTTTTCTTCCCCTCTTCTCCAAAGCACCAATTCCCCTTTCCTTCCTCCAGCAGCCGTCTCACTCAGCCAAAACCACTTGCTTTTCTGACTTTTGCTTTATTTTTCAAGAATGGCTTTTCTTTCTTATTGCTCTTTCTTTTTTATTATAGTTATTATATTATTATTATTATTATTATTATTATTATTATTATTATTATTATTGTAAAGTGTATTTGGAGGAAATATTTGTGTAAAAACTATAACTATACTATCATAGATCAGCCTGGCGAAAAAGAAATGTGGAAAACCAGCAGCTAAATTACCTCTCATTTCAACACAAACAAAACACCACATACAGACTCTCTCCTTTGCCTCCTTCCTCTTCTTCTCTTTCTTTCAAACACACACATGCACTCACAGTGAAGGACTATCGCGTGTACTGTACAGTGATCTGGAGGCGAGCTGGTTGTGTAGTGAAGCTTTGTGCACCCAGGGGTATGGCTGTTCCTGGTCACACTATCTTACTCTGTGCCAAAATGTAGTGCAACAGCCGGGCTAGTCCTGTCTGGTCTGATTCCAATAAAACACTGAGCTGTCTACATCACTTTCAGACTCATCTGTGTTGTCTTCCTTCCTCATTTCTTTATCGATTTTTGCCTGCTGCTGTTCAGAGGTAGATCTGTTCAGTGGGATGCCTCAAAGTTTGTGTGAGAGAAGGGGAGGGTTGAGTGGAGAGAGTGAGGAAGGGGAGGGGAAGGTGATGCTTTTCCTGAACAGCTGACCTATCATCATGTTCAGTTTTGGAGGCCCTGTAGGTGATGCACTTGCAGAGGGGAGAGGAGACACTCGCTGTTGAAGTCATCTGTGCTGCGGAGGACCACTTGCCTTGTGACATTTGGCACCACTAATTGCCTCTCGGATAATTAGACTACCTGTGATGGTGCAAATTGCAGCAGGGAGATTCCCTGCTGTGCTGTGAATTCCTGCTGCCTCCATCTCTTTTTGTGTCCTGAATCAACTTTCACCATGGCACCGGAAAGAGACGCCTGTTGGACGCGATGACAGCCAACAAGGAGAAAAAAAGGTAAAGCAGCATGTTGCTTTGGAATATTTTGATAACCATCTTCACAGAGTATTTGATATGTTTTGCAAAAAAATATTTTTTGGCTTTAATTGAATTGTTTACATGACAGTTGGCCACGCTGGCCATCTAGAGTTCAATCTTGATCATGCAATACTGCCCTTTCCCCTCTGTTAATCAGTGGTGGAATAACTACTCTAATCCTGTAAAGAAAAGTAAAAGTAACAACACCACAATAAAATAATGGATGTAAAACTCCTGCAAGTAAAAAAGTAAAAAAAAGTCTTCTCTCAAAAGTAAAAGTAAGCATGCTCATGGAAGCATGAAAACCTAAAATTGGAGATTTTGTAACTCCCCAGCGTTATCTTAGTTGATGTATTACACGCTTCCTTTATGTTGCCAAATGATGTACAATCTCATCAGATAATAGCAAAAAGTCCTTGTGTCGTTAAGCTGAAACGTGAATGTTTTTCAGATTTCATACAAAGTTGACGATGTGGATAAACGGTGATGTTTTATCAGTTTTAGTTCATGTTGAAGGTAGAATCTGAATTTGCAAAGTAAGAGTTATATACTGAGCAAAATGTACAGTAAAGAGTATTTCCTTCTAAAATTTGAGTCTTTGAGTAAATGCATGTTGCTATCTTGCACCTTTGCAATTCTCTCTTTGACTCAGGTGAATGTCTTGATGGGAATCATTTAAGTAATCTTTAACAAAGAAAAACTAATAAAAACAAACCTGTTACTATGTTTAGTAGAACCAAAGTAAAGTTACAATTTTAACCATGGCATCATATTATTGTGTTTCTTCTGTATTTATAAAGGGATATGTGTCAGTGGCAATGCAGTCTGAGTTTAAAATAACTTCATTGTATTTAATGTCATTTTCATTCCATAAAGAAATCCGTTTCAATGTTATTGAGATGATTTGAGTCATGATGATTTTTCTCCTGGCCTGTTTCCTCTGCAGGGTGATCAGCCGCGACGCAGCCAGAAGGAGAAGACGGGTGGAATCTGAGGTGTTTGCAGATTTGTCCCGCCTCCTGCCGCTCCAACAGTCTGTCCAAGATCACCTGGACAAGCCCTCAGTCATTCGCCTCACCCTCAGCTACATACGCATGCACACACTGCTCAAAGGTACAAATGGTCATCATATCATTGAGTCACAATGATGTGATGTCTGCATGCTCAATCAATACCAATTCTTGCGAGATGCATGAGTTTTGCAGAAAGTGTGGGAATTTACAGATGTTAAAATGTGGCAGGTTCCCATCATTTTTCAAGAGCTGTACAATAAATACAGCTTTAAAGGAATTCATGGTAAAGTGTCCAAAATATTTAGTATTTTAAATTGAACCTTTGAATGTATCTGCATCAAAGTACTCTGAAGTAGAAATGAAATGTACTTTTTTGGGAAAGGTGTTAACACACACACACACAAACAGTATGTTGTCTACAACATTTAAAATACACTGAGTAGTTTCTTGTAAAAGGAACTATTTACTGTTAACAAAACAGACAGCACGACCAATAAAACAGCTTCCTTTTTGCGCTGTTTTAGGGAAGACTGGGACAAAAGCAGAGGCAAGTCATGCAGTAAAATGTGGACAAGTAATGAAAAGTGGAGAAGAATGGCGAGAGTGTGACAGAGGACGTGACGATGAGGGGGGGAAAAGTGATGTGGAACCCTCGGAGGAGACAAACATGATCCTGAGGATCCTGGAAGGATTTCTGATGGTCCTGTCTATTGAAGGAGACATGATCTACCTGTCTGACAACGTTGGCATATACATGGGCTTGACACAGGTTCACACACACACAAACACACACACACATTTCTACACAAATGATCTACTGGTATACATTTAGGATGCTGGATTTGAAGATGAATATGAATTTCCTTTTCTCTGACAGACAGAGTTGATGGGACACAGAATTTTTGAGTTTACTCACCCTTGTGATCACGAAGAAATCCGAAATAACCTACGTCTAACAGCAGGTGTGTGCGTGTGTGTGTGCGCGTGTGTATGTGTTTGTATGTGAGCATCGAGAATGGTCGGCAGCAAGAAACTATGTTCAGTTTTTGTTCTATATCCTGTGGTCATGGGTTGTCCTTTAAGAGATCATACAGATTTGAAAAGATTTATCCCTGTAGCTTATTAAATCGCTTGTTTTTTTAGAAGAAGTTTGGTGCGGTGCAAAGAGGGACTTTGTTATGAGGATAAAAAGTGCTCCAACACACAGAGGAAGAAGTTGTAACCTCAAGTCAGCTACGTGGAAGGTTGGTGTGAAGCAAATACACAACATCGCCAAACAGCTATCGGTTTCTGATCATATTTATTTGGCTTAGTTTGAATCCCACTCTCTCTCTGGTTTCAGGTTCTCCACTGTCAGGGCCGCGTAAAGGTGTGTGACGCCCCATCTTCAGTTTCCTGCCTGATGCTGACCTGCCAGCCTCTGCCCCTCTCGCACACACTTCTCAGCACACACACCTTTACTAGCCAGCACAGCATGGACATGAGGTTCACTTACTGTGACCAGAGGTGATTCACACAAATGTATACACACACTTGACAGCACACACACATTTACAACTTAATACTTATTTAAATAGACAGTCTTTGTACAGTTAACAACCACGTGTATCCTTACTTTTAGTTCTTGTCAATAGGACAGAATGTATATATGAGTAAAGCAACAGCTGATTGCAAATAAGTGGAAGTGTTACCCTGCTCACGTTTTACTTGAACAAAGTGGTGTAAGATGTAAGACAGAATAACCCTTTAAAAAGTACTGTACAGTGTATTTTATTTCCACATCATGTAACATGGAAGTGTTGTTGGGTAATTTGGCAATGTACGTTACAAAACTATTAAGAAGAAGGAAGGGGAACTCTTGAACTTAATGCTCATCCCCTTTTATGACTAATTCATGCTGCAGTCACACAGTTTCCAGTGTCAGTGTTCGACATGAATAAAACATCTTGAAATGCACTTATTGGAAGTCGCATATTGGGTAAAGGCATCAGCTAAACCAATGTAAAGTAATGTTTGATGCGTCTGCTTTTCAAAAATGTTCTCTTTCTGGCGTGAGTCATAGTTTTGATTAGTTACTGTCAATACCAGTGTGTCCAAATGAAAGTGAAAGAAAAATCATGACTTATAGTTTTATACACAATAATGTATATTGACTACACAAAGAAGAATCTTGTGTATCAAATATGACTTTCCCTGACCCATTCCAAAGTCATGCTGTTGAGCCAAACAATACTCCAGCCCACTCAAACTTTATTTTAGTGGTGATCTCAAAGTTTCTGAAGATACCAATATGTTGGGCTGAATTTTGGTGAAAAGTGTAGTTATGCACAAGACCACTAGAATATATCAGTTTGATGTATTGATGCAGTTGTTGAGGTTGAATCTTGCTCTCAGTGTAAACTTTATAGCTTCCTTAAAGATCTGAAACAAGCTGATACAGAATGAGTGTGAAATAAGAAGTTTTTAACTTCATTCGAACTGCTAAAAGAAAACTGGATTTAAAGGGGTTAATTTAGCGTGACAAAAATGAAAACTTAATCACTTACTTTAAGAACTTTAACTGTTCCCTTTTTACCTTCCTCTTTTTTTTAATTTCAGAACTACGACTGCATAACATCAGGGAACCTTAAACTTGTTTATGGCTGCTGCTAAATAAGTAGAACTAAGTCAATTTGGTGGGATGAAGTCTGAACAGTAACTAATTCATAAACATTAATTTATGCTTAAAGACTACTTTCCCGGGCAGTGTTTTTGTAAGATAAATTCATATTGTGAGGTCTTCAGGGTTTGTGTTTTTGCAGAATGACCCTGCTTTTAGGTTACAGTACCGAGGAGCTGCTGGGCCGTTCCATCTATGATCTCTGTCACACACTGGACACAAACTGTTTGACCAAAAACCATCTCAACTGTAAGTAGTGATGCACACATAAATACTCATATTATATATCCATTAATATCTAATTTCACATCTCTCTCACTTTGTGCAGTGTGTTTAAAGAGTCAGTCAGTCAGTGGTCAGTACAGGATGCTGGTGAGAGGTGGTGGTTATATCTGGGTAGAGAGTCACAGTGCCGTCATCCCCGGCGCCCGACACTCCAAGTCCAAGCCTGGCGCCCACCAGCCGCTCAGCATCCTCTGTGTTACCTATGTCCTTAGGTATGTGTGTTTTAAGCTTAGTCCATCTCATTGAACGTTTTATGGAGGATGCCACTGCTGGTTGTTCCACCACGTTAGTCCAGACAGAAAAAATCGGACAAATAAATCTTTGTACAGACAATCATGTTCACACGAGAATGAATCCTACTGACTTTTTTTGATCCCCTGGCTTTTTCCTCCAGCGCCTCCATGAGAGTCACATTCTGGTTTTCTGTGAAATTTCTATTCAACTTTTGGATGGATGGCCATGACATTTGGCTCAAACATTCATGTTTCCCTCAAGATGAATACAAATCAGTTTGGTGATCTCCTGGGCTTCCATTAAGCCGTATCATCAGGCCAACATTTCAAATCGTCCACTATTTTGGTTAATCCCTAAACACCTGCAAACACATTCCAATCAGCCTTAGCTTTACTTTGTGTCTAGTGCTAAATAGCTAATGTTAGCATGCTAACGTGCTAGAGTAGTATTGTGAATATGGTGAACATTATACCTGCTAAACGCCTGCATGCATTTTGCATTGTGAGCGTGATAGGATTGAGACAAATGCACTACAGACTCACAGAGCCACTAGCATTGCTCTGGTCTCTTAGTCTTGTTTCAAGCGTGGCCTGTTGGTAAAACTTTCTTTATTGGTGTGTTTAAAGTTACACGGACATACAAGATTTGAGAGTCAGCTGCACAACATGAGACATGTACCATGTTTACTGTACGCTATCCTTTTGCAAGACCTGTGTCCATGAGGAAGAAAATCCCCTAAACTTAGATACTTAAAGTAGTCATTTGTACCCAAACCATGATCTACCTCCTTAACCTAACCAAACAATAAGCAGACCAAATGGTTAAATGCTGTATTCATGTGTGTCTCACAGTGGAGTGGAGGAGCCGTCCCTGCAGCTCTCTTTGGACCAGACTGTCCACCGATATTTGAGATGAAACTTCAGTCTGGAGAACAGTCTGCAAAACCCTCATCCTCAAAGAAACAACAACAATCAGTCTGTGAATTCTTAGTACCGGTAGTTATTTCCGTTGATCGAGCATTAATTGTATAAAATATTAAACTTTCTAATTCAAAACAACTTGCTGTGTGGTTTTGTCAACCACTGATGTGTCTGATTTAGCTTATAGTATTTTAATATATAGCTCCAAATATTTGAATTGTCAGAGCCATTAAAGACCACCAGACAATAAAACCAAACCTTGGGAAAATATTGTACATTTTCAGCAGGTTGTTGCATCAGGTTTAGATAGATCAGGCAGACAACTACACTTCAAAGTTTTTGCATAATCTTTATGGTAGCTTGACTTCTGTCTTCAAATTAAGGAAATTGAAAGCTTTAGGTGTAGACTGTGGTTGACAGGCAGTTGACGGGGCGTAGTGAGATGTGAAAACTGTTGAGCAAAGCAGGCACTTTGACTTATTCATGACCTCTCTGGGCCTGACCTTACTTCCTGTGGGGTTTCCTTCCGTGCCACCTGACAAATTCATGACATCTGACTGTCAAACATGATGTACACACACACACACACACACACACACACACACACACACACACACACACACACACACACAGTATATATAGAGAGATATGCATTGTGCTGATGAGGAGACATGAGCAGACGCCAGTCAAAGCCACAACTTCCTGAATAGAGAAACTCGATAGGAAAGTTCTCGTGGGAACTTTTTCAACTTTTTACCTCTCGGCTTCTAAATACACACACACACACCACACACACACACACACACACACACACACACAAACACACAGGCTTTACTGCTGTGAAGCGGAATTGAAATAAAAACAATCAAAATGAAAGGTATTATTACAATAGTCATAACAATGGGAAGGTTAGGCAATAACCGCACACAATATTACGTACTTTATGTTGGTTTCTTTTAGCACTGTGCGTAACAACACATTGCCTCTTGAAAACATATATTCTTCACCTCCTCTTGTAGTGTAACAGTGGCTCAGTGGTGATATGTCTAGGTCTAACTTAAAGTTTACTGGGCTAAATTTGGTTGAAAAGTAAAGTATTTAGGTCATTGTAATGTGTTTCAATCCATGTGTAGTTAGGATTTAGGACCTAAAGTTAAAAGCTGTGGAATGCAAATACAAATTTGAGGTACTTGTACTTTAGTTGAGTATTTACATGTCTTTATACTTCTACTACTACTGGGCAAATAAATCAAAACCTCTCTTTATGGCACAATAAGTAAATTACATTTTTTTGTTATTTGGGTCCAGCCCTTTAATTTGTCTTTGTTTAAAATTGTGTGACGTTGTTAGGCACCTTAAAGTAACACAGACATTAGTGTCACTTCTGGATCTTATACTTAACGACATGAATGTGTTTAAATGATATTTTGAAATTAGTTTTTTTTTTTGCCCAGTTTGGTATAAAAGCCCTGGTCATTAATGGATTTGGGTTCTTATTTATGGTTCTCACTTTCACACATTGATGCAATCACACTACAGTATGTAGGGGAGGACTCTTGCTCCATCTAGTGTATAACAGTCGTCAGTTACAGTCTACATCTTCTGCAGGTCAGCTTATTCCTCACTTAGGACAGTGTTACGTACTGTATGTCGCACAAGCAGTCACTATTTAGGCTGAAAAAAAATTCAAAAGACATTCTAGTACATTATTTTTTTTAAGATTATTTTTGGGCATTTTAGGATTTTAATGACAGGACAACAAAGGAAAAGGGAATTGACATGCAGTAAAGGGTCGCAGGTTGGATTTGAACTTGTGCTCGCTGCACCGAGGAGAAAACCTCTATTCGTGGACACCAACGCTACCAACTGGGCATCCATGTTCTTGTATATTCTTAAAAAAATATCCGACCACAGAACACTGGTGCTAAATGTGCTCTGCAAAAGCAACTATTCAAGTTGACCTTTTAACAGATGTAGTAAAATAAAATCACATCACTTAAAAAGTGGATTTTACTTTTACCTAGCCATAACTCTATTGCTAATTTACTTGTGATTTGTTTAAGTGAGGATTTGGACTCATTAGCTGTTACCAGCGAAACAGCTTCTCTTCCCGAGAAAATAAAATGACTCCAACATTTTTACGTGAATATGTAAATGAAAGCAAGTGAAAGTTTTAGCAAATACAACAGTTAATGAATAAAAATAAAAAGGTACACGATTTTCTTAAATATAATCAGGAACTTCCTTAAAAACCCAACAACCTGAAATGAAACCTTTGCAAGAAAAAGACAATCTTCTATCAGCTGTTTTAAATCGTAGAGGAATGTGAATATTTGGCATAATTGCAGTGAGAAATAGCCCGACAGTTCATCATTCTTTTTATTGCTTATTGAATGTATTTCAATAGCTTGTCCTGATTTGAGACGCTATCGTAATTATGGTGATTCCGTTTGGAAAAATAAATGTGTATACTATGATAAAGATGATGTTAATCATACGGAAGCTCAGTTTTAACACACAAAATATGTACATGTGTGTATGAAAAACTTAAATCTTTCTAGATGCAAATTGCCCACATACATAAAATCTGGTAATTAAATTCATTGTTCTGTCCTTAAATATATGTAGGTCAGTCTGTAGGGAGTTGGGTTGGGAAGCGGAGGGTCGCCGGTTCAAGTCCCTGTACAAAGTGTAGACTGGTAGCTGGAGAGATGCCAGTTCATCTCCTGCCAAGGTGCTCTTGAGCAAGGCACCAAACCCCTCTCAACTTCTCAGGGCACCTGTTCAGCAGTGGCAGCTCACTCACTCACTGTAATGATCATTTACAATAATGATTCACTCCCTTCTCTGTCTGTCTTTGCTTCAAGGGAATAAAAGATCTTTGTTATCAATAATCAGTTTATCCAACCTTGTGATTGCCTAAAAAGAATATTCATGATGTCACAGCAGATTTTTGAGTCTTTACTTGGCCAAGGAAAATGAAGCATGTGTTGTTCTCTGAGTTCAAAGTGTTTTCTTTCTTAAGGAAATATTTTAGAATGAAGTTGGATGAGTTTGCTGAACAGACACGTTCTGGTTGGTTGTCACTGTGTTGGTTTTCAAGGTGACCCTGGCTGTTGTTGTGGACTTTGTGTCCCAGCATGTTGTTTCTAAAGCCTGATCCCTCTCAGTATGACAGAGTCTGAGGCACAAGAGGCGTGGAGATAAGAGGTGGTGGAGGTCATGGTGGTGGGTTTAATTTCTAACTAGAATGAGCGACTATTTTAAAGGAGCACAACGGACACAAAAATCCAGCAGGAAGTTGGTCTCATGCATTTCCATAGAAAACCCCCAAGTAACCTGACTGAACAGGCCCCTGTTTAAGCCTATCCCCCAATTCCCTCTCCTTGTACCCTCCTCCCCTCCCTCAGTCACACTCCTATGGTTGGGTAGGTGTTGTCAGGCTGTCAGCCAATGACATGCCAGTGTTCACTCTTTGAAACACAGGCATGATTAATGTGTGTCAGTGCACTGAGGAAAACACAGAGAGAGGCAGAGAGAGGTTAAGGATATGATTGAAGATAAACAGGAGGCACACAAGAAGGGAAATAGCGGTGGAGTCATAAAGGAGAGATTGTGTACTTATCATCAAAGGCAATAGATTACTAGTTCATCATGTTTATTTGAATATTAATTGCCTTCCATTGAGCATGTGCTTTATTGTAGAATTGATATATGTGTATTGAGATTTAAAAAAAAGTGGAAGAGACCTCTGGTGCAGAGTTCAAGTTCTTTAACTGGATCTCATTTTTGCTTGCTTGAAATGCAGTTTAATGACCTCATGTAGGATTTTTGTATGAATAAGCAATGAACAAACAGGCATGAATATAATGATAATGTACCAATTTTCTCTATTTGTTTGCTTTAATAAAGTAAGATTGTGCAGTTTTATCACTGGATATCAACTTGTAAGAGACAATAAAGGTATATGGTCCCATAGTACACAGATAAAACAATGAGGAGCAAAGCACTAGAATTACTGCATTATTAATAGTCAAACCATTCCCTCATTTGTGCCTGTTCCAATAAGCAACGTTGGTTACTATTGATTACTTTGCCCAATTGATATCAGAGGGACATTTTTATTTATATATTTTACCTGTGAAAAAAACCCACACCTAATTAAACCATAATTCAACTTGCCTTTCATATTGTGTAATAATATGTTTGTACCACTGTTTAAGCATATTGTACTTGCGCCTGGGGGCATCATCTAATCTTATCTTCTGTGCAGAGTCCACAGGTGTAAGCCCAGGTCAGGGCCGTCATTCAGACGAGCTCAGCACTAAGATTCTGCCTCTGTGCATTGTAGAACGGCAGAAAATACACACACAAACACACACACATGTTTGTGTGTATGTGTAAATTACTGGGGACATGCCATAAATGCATTGTTACTTAAGAGCCACGCTATCTGTTCTCAGACAGTGGTAGCAGATGCCATAAACATAACACAACATGCTCAAAAATAGTCACTGTTTAATGAGAGTGTTGTGCATGCTCATCCCGAGAGGATTAAAGCCCAGTTCTAACAGTAAAGTATCAAATCAATCCTGCAGTGTCTGCAATGAACAGTATAGGAATATAGAATTGGAGTCTACAGCCAATCAAGCAGTTCTTGGGCTGTGCTTACTGTAGGCAAGCATTTTTTCACAAGATGGTGGAGACTTCTCCTGCCCTACTCTGCGGTATCCTGGGAAAATAAATGCACTCACTTTTGGCACTGTAGTGCCGTGAGCTAAATGATAACCTCAGCATGCAAACATGATCACAATGGCAATGCTAATGTGCTGATGTGTAGCAGGTTTAATCACGGGTGTAGCACAAAATTCTGGGCCCTGTAGACAGGCTACAGCTATTAATTATAGCATCTTGTACTTAGTCCCCTTTCCACCCCCAGTCCTACACCCCTAATGTTTACCATGTTTACCATCATAGCTAAGAATGTCTAAGTGACAACATTAGCTTTGGACTAAATGCCAAAGACTGGTGAGGCTGCTCTGAGTGCATTAGTTTTGCACGTTTTTGGTCATTAACCAACGCTCTACTGATTGGCTTATCCGTGGGTGTTACCCATGATACATTGCCCCTATGCTCTGCTGAGTCCAGATAACTGAAGAAAATCATCTTGAGCAAACCGGTGGTGCTATCGCAGCTCAGTGAAAGACACTACCTCAGTAGTGCACTACAAGAAAATAATCAGTGTCACCTCCTGATTTTTCCCCTATTCAGTTTCAACATTTACTAGATGGATTGACACAACATGTTGAAGACATTCATGCTACTCGGAGAGCACATCCTACTGTACTTGGTGATCCCCTGACTTTTTCTTTCATCCCACCATAAGGTTTACATTGGGTTTTACTTGAAATGTCTCAACTATCTGATGAAGTGTTATGAAACTTGGTACAGACTGTGTGTCCCACACAGGATGAACTGTAATAACTTTGATGATCCCTTACCTTTTTAATCTAGCTATATCGTTAGGTCAAAGTTTAAGTTTGTCCAAAACTTTGTTAAGGCCAAATACCTGCAAAACCAATGCATGCATTTTTTTTTTATTGAAACTGTCAACTTTTTGTGCCAATAGTTAAAACTACATCATCAAAATAACGCTCGTTAATTGTTCCTGCTCATGAGGGTGGTTAATGCCTGGTGCAAACACAATGGGCATTTGCCACATCTCTCTCACTCACTCGACAGATCAGGGAACTGCTGATTGCAGCAGGACTCAGAGATCCTTTCAACAAACCACAAAGTACAAATCTGTAACACTGGTTGCTGTACAAAAGCTAATGAATGACCAAGCTGATGCACTTAATTTCTCCCAGTTTATGTTCCTACAAACTTAAGGAAAATTTGACATGTAAATATTTGTATATTTATTTGTTTTTAAGTGCTTTCCCAAAAACACACACATACAGTTTATATATGTATATATACATATGTGTAAAATATATATGTATATATACATGCAGCATATATATGTGAAATATATTTTTGATATTATCAATATCATGTGGACTTGTAACTAAAATGGTTTACTACTTGGCAGCTACTAGTTGTAACTAGAAGGTCTTGTTCAAGGCATTGGGGAAAGAACATAAGCGCTTTGAGGAAATGTTATTGTCTATTGAACTCAATTAAAAATGTGTGCTGGAATGTGAATATTTTTCTTTTTTTCTAAATCTAATTTTCTCATGCACGAATGGAAATGTTTACAATGCAATTGCACTGTAAATAACGCATTTTTTTGACATAAACAATTTAACAAAACAACCATAGGCAACGCATTTTTGTGTTAACTAATGGACTGTTCTTATATAGCGCTTTTCTAGTCTCAACGACTACTCAAAGCGCTTAGTACAGGGACCATTCACCATTCATTCATACACTGTGTCCGAGGCTGCCGTACAAGGGGCCACCTGCTCATCAGATACACACTCACACATTCAGCATCGGGAGCAACTCGGGGTTCAGTGTCTTGGCCAAGGACACTTTGAGATGTGACTGCAGGGCCAGGGATTGAACCACCAACCTCCCTATTGGCAGATTGAGCCACAGCCGCCCCTAGGACAATGATCACATGGCCAATAATTTATGTTTTCTTCACAACGCATATCACCATTTTTGTTGTGAACATCCCATTAACATATTACTAACCAGTTAAAACCATTTTAGTTGACCTGTGACCAACTGTGATCATGTGAAATCCTTTTATCCGTCAGTAGCCTATAACAACCCAAGCATTGCTGACTTAATCAAGATCACTTAATTTATACAATATGGTAGGCTATTTATTAAAAAATTATATATACATTTATATTTTCCATTAATCGTGCAAAATCGGCAACGCGGGCTGTCAATTGCTTCCTGATTGCTTCGCACGGGGGCGCGCCTCCGTAGGTCCTCCTCTTCCGCGTCCAGAGGATCCCCCACTGCCCTCTGTCTCGTGCTGCCTTTTAAAGCAAACGGAAACAGTATGTCATTACCCACTCGGCCAGAGGACGGGACACGGTGAGGAGTTGCTGTGTCGCTACTTCTATCCCCTATCTGTCGTCACCCCATTGCCCTTGTTGTTTAGTTGCCTTTTATTAGTTCCTCTACACGGTTAGCTAGCCAGTTTCAATCATGTATCGGTATTTCGGGGAGCTGCTGAGCCGCTCTGCGGGTAGTGCCCTCGCCTCGGGGTGCGTTGACTCCGCTCTGCCAGTGTCCTCGTCCCTGATGCGGGTCCGCAGCTATGCTGACGCAGCGGACAAGCCTGACGACCCCAACTTCTTCAGGATGGTTGAGGGCTTCTTCGACCGTGGCGCCAGCATCGTGGAGGACAAGCTGGTGGAGGATCTGAGGACGAGGGAGACCCCCGAGCAGAAGAGGAACCGTGTGCGTGGCATCCTGCGCATCATCAAGCCCTGTAATCACGTCCTGAGCGTGTCTTTCCCCATCAAAAGGGATAACGGAGAGTGGGAGGTGATTGAGGGGTACCGCGCCCAGCACAGCCAGCACAGGACACCCTGCAAAGGGGGTAAGAATTGAGCCAAACCACCCCGACTGGCCCCTATGACAGCTAGGTCTAGCTAGCTACTTAGCTAGCAACAGTTAGCGGCATCAGCTAATTAAAAGCATAAAACATAAGGCAGCTAAGCTAGCTAACGTTACCAGTTACACATAGCTTCACAGTTTAATCCGTAGCTTACCCTAACGATACACTTAACCACACCCTTTTTTATTTTTTATAAATCGTTCGGCTTGTTTCCTGTATTGCACTGCTCGCATGATACTTTTTGTGCAGTTTACAGTGACCTTCCTTCTCACCTGAAGTTATAATGATACTGTATTTTGTTAGCTTGCAGGCTAGCAGCAAGTTAACCGTTAAACTCCCCATACTTTGTGGGCAGTGTTAAGCCACCAAACTATAATTTTGCCAGTTTCTCAAGTTCCGGTGACTTGATCTGGTACAACACTGGATGGATGCACCAGTTTGGTTTTTGTTATCACTGATGAGGTCTCCTTTAATTGTGATTTGTGTGTCAAATGTATGATGTGATGGGAGAGGGCAACCCTGAAGGCATCAAATGTATGATGTGATGGGAGAGGGCAACCCTGAAGGCATCAGGTGTTAAGCATGTCGGGCCTTAGCCATCTCTGCATGTGCTGCACACATGATTAAGACGTAATTGTTAACGCACTGTCCTATCAGTTGATTCATATACAAGCAAGTGTGAAAAGCAGGTCAAATGCACACAGTGTGTCCTCACTCATCTTGTAGACTAATACTTGAATCCATCCTTTATGTGCAATGGGTCATCCTTGGGCAGCGTATGATGTCTAAAACGGCAGAGTGACTTAGTTATTTGACTCAAGGTTCAAAGCAGAGGCATAATGGGCTACTGCTGCAGTGCACTCTGGGTAGTTTTGTGAATAGAAGGATATGATGTATAGAAAGGCAGGATGTGTGAGAGGGGTGGTTGTGTTCCAGGCACTCCTATTTGTCAGCTATGTGATAGGTGGGGGAGGGTGCTGTGGAGAGGAGGCTTTCTTAGTGGAAAGACATGCCATTCAGTCAAAGGGCATGTTTGAATGGTGTGGTGTGGACATTGGCCTGGTCTTATTTATGGCACCCATATAAATGATCTATTACAGATTTCTACCCCAAACCAGATTAAGCAATTACTTTACCTGTTTATGAATCTCCAGGCCGTCCAGCCACTGATCATTGAGAGATAGCTCAGAGCAGCCATATATGTAAAATTAATAACATTGCAAGAGCGTGAAATTGCCTCTATTCATCGCATTAAAGCTTGAGGAGAGCAGAGCATCGCCTAGATCAAAAGCTAAATAAATATTAAAATCCAGCTTGGCATTACCAGTCCTCTACAGTGTTTTTATTATTTCTATATCTTCCTTGCTCTCATGTTGCCTAATCCAGTTTTAAGTGGCAATTAACCAATAGTCACAAATCACAGCAAGTGTTAACTTTTGTAAAAGAAGTCTGATTGCCTTGTCCTTTTGTGGTTAACCCTTGCATTGTGAGTGTGGCATAGGAATAACAGCAGTTTTTTTCCTTCATTATTTTAATGCAGAGAACCTTGGCTGTGTTTGGATCAAAGTGTAAAGTGCAAAGCCCCCCCAACAGCAACACAGCACAACCGCTTGCTGAGTTTGGATCACACTTCTCTTCACTGACTACTGAATAAATACTGGAATTTCATGTGGTGTGTATGCATAGTTGTTTGCACATCCCTGGAACATAGTTTGTGGAAACGGAAAGTTGTCACCTTCTTCTTTCTTTGCAGAAGTGGGATGTTACATGTCACTGTTGTTACATGGAAACCAAAAAGTATGTTTGGAGCACCCCACACTATCTGAACGTTAAAGACAGTAATGTCTTTCTTCAGCTTTATTGGATATATTCAGTGTCCTGTTGTTTGAGAGACCTTACCACCAGTAAGTAAATTGCTTTGTCAGGCCTTTAGGCCAGACTGTTGACATTACATGGTCTGACTGCTGCAGAAACTCTAAATTGTAGTGTGGGCTAAGTTTCTTTACAAAAACTCTGTCCTCCATTTCAGGGGAATGTGTTTACAGATTTTGGTTCTGGTTGCAGTGTTGTGCTTTTGGTTGGGTGGATAAATGGAGGGTTAGATAGGGAATGGGTAGGCTGCAAGGCTTTCCTTCTTTTTAATTATGATCAGTGAGTCAGTGTGATCAGTGTCTTGTGTCAGCCCTGAGGTAACTCAGCTGATCTTTGGATGAATGGAAATAAAGAGAGAAGGGGAGAACCGCAGCAGCACTCTCCACAAGATGGAGATTTTATGTGGGAGGTTTGAACTTTTTCTCTTACTGCATTAACACAAATGGAAGTAGGTGGATACATAATGTCATTAAGGGGCACTTAAAGATGGCATTGTAGTGGGTGGGCTTTTACTTGTGCTTCCTGTCGAACACATTAGAAATGACACACACAGCACTTTTGTCCTCTTAAAGCAATCTGCTGTCTCCTTGTGCTGTTTGCCCTTGAGTTTCTCTGTAGAAGCTTCTCCGTAGAAGCTAACTAAGGATGAGCTATATTTGGTGCTGCTGGAGAATCTCTCACACACTGCACCAGATGTAGTAGTGTGGTACTTGGCCTGCCCGGCTGTATGGTCTCATGTATCGCCGCACACAGGCTGACTCACCCATGTTACCGTGACGATGGTAGTAAACTCCAGAAAACAGGAAGGAATGACTAGCTCATGGGCGGGTGTCAGAATAAGGGGCTGGGATTGGTTCTTGCAGCCTCTCCACCCTTCCATTGCTATTTGTGTGAGTGCCAGGAATAATCGTGATCTCTGACCTGTTCATGTGGTCTTGTGTGTGTGGTTTTTGAAAAATACAGTGATTAACGGTCCAGTACTGTCTTTGAGAGTGTTTTCTCTCTGCTATTCATTTCTCTGTTGTTGAGCTGCACAAGTAGTGGAGACAGTGTCAGTGTACGCTAATGATTTCCCCATGTTGCAGTCTGAACACTAAAAAAAAGAAAAAAGAAAACACAACTTTGTTTTATCATATTAAAAAAATCAAGATGAAGAACTTTTTCTACATTTTTGCTTGTTTGGTGGAGATATGCCCCTTCAACCCCTGGGCACTGCCATGGTGCTCACACCAAACCTCCACATGCTCAGGGCGCCTGTGCATTGACAGCTGCAGCCCCCACACTCTGACATCTTTTCATTTGCATATAGGCACTGAATGTCTGGATTTCAGTCGTGCGTGCGTGCGTGTGTGTGTGTGTGTGTTTCAGGCCTGTGTGTTCTAATAACAAAGTGAAAACCTAATTTCCCTTGTAGGATTATTACAATATAAGTTATTATGTACGTTGGTTTTATTTGGATGGTGGTTATAAACTTTCGTGTGTGTGTGTGTCCTTCTTTCCTTCAGGTATCCGTTACAGTACCGATGTGTCTGTAGATGAGGTCAAAGCCCTGGCTTCTCTGATGACCTACAAATGTGCTGTTGTCGGTGTGTATTCAAGTCTTAGCCTTTCACAAAGCCTCCTTTTGGTTACTCCCTGATCTCCACATACATAATAATACTATTTGTCTTACCAAGTTCTTTTCATTCAATCCACCTCATATTTAATATTCAAATGACATCAGCGCAGTGCTGTGCTATTACCAGGATTGCATGCAACAGTGCCAGAGAATAGTCCATATCCATCTTTTATCGTCGTATTGTACTTACACATTAAGAAATGTGAATCCACATGTGTATCTTAATGTTAATGTATGTTTGGCACAAGCATGTGAATGTTTCTGTGGTTTTTAAGCTGTATTCTTCTCCAGATGTGCCATTTGGGGGAGCCAAAGCTGGAGTCAAGATCAACACCAAGAATTACTCTGTAAGCCCTCTAATGTCAATCCTCCTTCCCCCACTCTTGCGTGCACAGAGAACAGACATTTTCAGCAGTGTGCTGTAATGTTTATAGGAAAGTAACAAAGCCTTTGGAGGGATATCAAGTTCCATGTGTTTCTCTATCTCACATTCAAACAAACAAATGAGGCATCAATCACACTGGAATGCAAAAGGCAGGGCTACCGGCTCTTATCCTTTCATTTTGTACTTGTTGATTAATAACGGAATAAAACAGTGGGAGGGAGACATGACAAAAAGGAGAAAACAGAACATGTTTGTTTTAAGTTCAACTGCTAAAGCAAATGATCAAATGTTTCTGTGTATCATTCTTTAGATTTAATGTTAGTTTAACGGCTGCGGGAGCTGTGTTGTCAGTAGATGACCAGGTCTGTAAGTTGCATTTTCTTCAAACCAGTGGAGCCTGCCTTGCCTTTTTTATTGGACTATGATAGGCATTTTAGTGCATTTAATGGGGGATAATGGAACATAAATTGAAATGATGTTCATGGGCTGCTGCCTGGAAGAGTTTACTGCAAAGAAACCCAACAAAAACCTCAACATTTTTTTCAAATTGCCTGAAACTTCTTTCTAAATATAAACTATTGCTTTATATGGACAAGATACTGTTTGTATTTAGCCTATTTTGCTTAATAACTGTCCACTGAATTGACTCATTGCATTGGAACCAAGCAACATGTTTTTCTTGATGTCTGTACTACGTCTGTCTGCTGCAGGATAATGAGCTGGAGAAGATTACCAGGAGATTCACTATTGAGCTGGCCAAGAAGGGATTTATTGGTGAGTTTTTGCGTGTGAATTTTAACGGTTGTTTAAATTGAGAACTTTACAAGTTCTTATTCGAACAATTTTTAAAGTTATTTTATAACTATAAGTAGTACTTTGAGTATTGGTTACACAGCTTTGTGGATTACAGTGTTCTTGTCTTGGTTAGAAAATGCTGTGGTGGTGAGAGGTAAATGTTTCCACTCAAACATTTCCTGTCTTCCAGCGCTTATTCAGTTTGGGTAGCTCAGGGTGTGCCTGTGTCAACTGAAAAGGGATGCAAATCTCTTATTGTCTCTTTAGGTATACATTTGTGTGTTGGTCATAAAGTTAGTCACAAAGTAGCTGCCGTAGCTGATGGACATTGTTAAAACAAGGCAACGTGCATACCTTGAGAAGATGGGGAACTTAATAATAATAATAATAATAATAATAATACAGAAAACAAAGTTTGAACAATTTTTATGTATTGGTATTTTCAAATTTAATGTCATAGTTAACTTGCAATGAAGCGCAATAAAATTAATTTTTATCTATTCTAAATGTCTCTGGATTTCTTTTTGGCCCATTATTTTTTTTCTTATTTTAATGTTCTTATCAACATGGAAAAATGGATCGGCTTGCTTTGTGCAAATGTTTTTTTTATTTTTTAATGAAAAACAATATTGGCATTTAGCCTACTGTAGTGTTCAATTTCACACGTAGCATTCACACTTGGAGCAAATAATCTCTCATACAATGTAACACCGTCCATCAATAAAAGGGTGAAAGAAATACTTTGACGAGGGGGTGGAGATATCGCATCCACTGTGTGCTTGGCCATCAAGTAGTATTTCAGACTGGACAGGCTGCGATGATAGCTCCGTTCATAACAACAAAACACAGATCACTTTGGTCTTGTCAATGGAACCATTTGGCAACTTTTAAAAAGTAAACTTTCCATTCAGAATCTTTTGGCATCCATTTCGGCATCTCGCGCCATCCACTCAAAAAGTAATGTTACTACTCTTTGGCCGGCTCTCATGCCCAAACAAGTGTGTGAGGTGCATTAGTTGTTGTTACCAGTCTATCTAGATCCGCTGTGGTAATGTAGTGTTTCTAATGTTGCTGGTTGTTGCAACAGCATGTGGGGAAAAAACTAAGTTTGCTAGGACAAAAAGAACGTTAATCTTGTGAGTAAAAAAATAAATAAATTGTCACCGTTAAAATGGGTGTTAACGCGTCTAACTGACAACACTATTATTTATACATTAGTGTTAACTATGTTGAGCAGGGCCCCACATAAACATACAGTGGTTCAGCCGGTTACAGGCCCAGGCCAGACACAGTTTACTGCTGCCTGGATACATGTTAAGGTTTATGATGTATTCAAAGAGAAAGTTAACACAGCCTGTTATCTGCTTGTGGAATGCAATAGTTGAATCATTTAGTGACGTTTTATCTAGCGCCTTCAATATTCATGTTTTTATACACCCTGGAGGCAAAGAAGTACCCACTGCACACATCCATGCCCTGTTCTGTCAGTGCTTAACATGCTCAAACACCCCCCTATTGAGAAAGTCACCCTTTTCTCTCTCTCAGTAGACCAACCCCCCTCTCTGCATTCATGCATGCTTCTGTTTATATATAGGACACAGCCCTAGCATTTCCCCTGTCATCCAAAATTGTATTACCAGGGACATAATGCTCATTTTGATATCCAAAGTTGTACTTAGTTATTAACACTAACACTAAAACCTGATTTGTGAGAGAAATTCATTGTGTGAAGTTTGTACTCATGTGCATTTGTGCACCGTACATCCGTGCTTGATTAACTGTCCCACTTTTTCTTCTCCTACCGTCTCCCTTTACCAGGACCTGGCATTGATGTCCCAGCCCCAGACATGAGCACAGGAGAGAGGGAAATGTCCTGGATCGCCGACACATACGCCAACACCATTGCACACACTGTGAGTTCTTAGGCACACACAACCAAACTGTATGACTTGGCCTTTTTTTAGTACACATTTTAAAATAAGCAAATTTAAAAGCAAGGAATGAGTCACACATAAAGCATGAGCAGTGGTTTCCTGCCTCTCCCTTCCCACTCGACCATTTAGACATTCCTCCTCTCTTCGAAGCAGCTTTACAAACGGAGGCCTGGGTGTTTTTGGTTATCAGTTAATCATTCTAGTATCTAAAACTGTCAAACAGAAAAGACAAGCAAATGTGAGCTGGAGACTGCCACAGAGTCTGGTGTAAGATGTTTTTAACAGGGTTCTAAATGGCTACGTGGCTAAGTGTTTTGCTGTAATTGATGTGGCTCACAATCACATACAGGCTACTGTGATCGATGTAGAATCAATAAACACCAGGCACTCAACTGTGCACCCGTGCCATCAAAATGTCACTACACAATAATGACTACAAACCTTGTAATCCATTGTTGTGGATACATCCTGAATTTTTGTACTAATAAAGTGACGTCTTTTTTTTACATTTCATTTGTTATTATTACACATCTCATCCCCTGCTTTCTCCAAGATACTAATTTTCCCTCCCCTCTCACCTTACCTCGTCATGTGCCCTCTGTTACGGATACTCCTGGCAGGGCTTTGGAATGAGTGACACATTCTTGCTCTGGGTATCTTAGGGCAGAGGATTATGGGTAGTTTGTACTGACGTTCAGTCAGGAGCAGCACTGACTGGTACTGTGTAACTACACAACCTCTAACTGTGTGTATGTCAAGCATTTAACTTCATGGTCGAAAGCTGATACAGAAAGTAAAAATGCATTACCACTATGGCCACTAGAGACTGATTTAAAAAATCTCAAAAAATATTGAATTCCCTTCAAAAAGTAGCAGATTTGGTGTGCATTCAGCCTAATCTGAGTTGTTATTTTGTGGCTCATTGGAGACATGAAGTTTTGAGCTGTGTTAAGGTCTCATCCAATCACACACAGTCGTGAAGGTTGCTGTTTGCTCTCACAGTGCTTTATAAACCCAAATTGAAGCTTCAAAAATCTCCTATGGCCATCATAACCAATCCTGAGTAGATAATCTTCTAGGGTCTATTTGGCTTGATGTCTTCTATATGTGTGTGCAGGACATCAACGCCCATGCATGTGTGACAGGAAAGCCCATCAGCCAGGGAGGAATCCATGGACGTATCTCAGCCACTGGTCGTGGAGTTTTCCACGGCATCGAGAACTTCATCAACGAGGCGTCCTACATGAGCATGCTGGGCCTGACACCTGGCTTCCAGGACAAGACCTTTGTCATCCAGGTACACACAGCTGTAGTATGATCATAGAAACATTTTAGATGGAGAAAGAAAGAAGAGAAACCCTAACTGTACCGCAGATCTTTACTCTCAGATTCTCACAGGATTTACGTTTTCATTTGTAATCATGAGGGGTTTTAGAGCCTCAATCAGAGCAATGCCATCTGTTGTAGCCGGGCTCTTATCTCCTCAGAGGTCAGTGAACTGAAGGAGGTTTGCTGTCTTGTTTAAGAGGAATGAGAGAGTAACTAAGTCTTTTGGTGGAAACAGTTCTACTCCTCTATTTCCTGCATACCAAGCTGAGTCGGTTCGGGTATTGAGCGCTACGTTATTAGTGTTTGGGATTTAATGAAATCAAAAGAATATTTACTAGGAAATATGATGAACATAAACTTGAAACAATGAAAGAAGCAGGGCGAGTAGTATAGAGGTTGGTAACATTCAACATTAGACATTTTTCTATAAGGATACTTCTGATTTAATGAATAAAAAGTGCAACTGTGGGGACGAAAAGTCAGAGCAGTCTCCCTATCTGTTTCACTTCCATGTGTCACATGGCAGGACCTCACGTTTCTCTCACACACACACACACACCCACACACCCCTAGGCACCGCTTTCCTAAAATGCTTTCTATATATACCTTTTTAAATGACAACATGTAATCTGGTATTCTTAATGACAACCCTGTATGTGTAGATGCATTTCACTTAACAAAAATGTCTGTGTAACATTTTGACACTTAAAGGAGAAACTGCTCTCTTTGTTTCTTTTCTTATAGGGTTGATATCACACATATCCAAATTATTTCCTTGCTTTTTATAGAGATTTGCAAAGAGGCAGATTTTTTTGTCCGCAACAATAAAGAAAACTATTAGAGATGGTTACTGGGATGACCTTTGCAGAGGGGGCATTTGTGTGAGGAATGAGAAGGGCGGCATTGAGGAGGTAAAGAAGTAGTGACAGCAGCTGACTCATGATGCGGATGTTGAAAAAGCTAATCCCTCTGTGTTTGTGTTTGAGGATTAGGTTGTGCCGAGATTAGATTTTCTTAGAGATTTATTAGGGAGAGAGGAGAGTAAGATCTCTAGTGTGGTATCAAGATCAAACAAGGGCCTGTTTTTACTCTATTGCACATTAAAACAAATTACATCTGATTTAGGGGTGTGTGTGATATGACCATACTGTACTGAATGTACCAGAAATTGAGGAAACCTTGCAGTTGGAGGTTCCTGTCCTTTAATCTCTGGCAGTCTTGGACTGTTTCATGGCTACATTGTGTTTAGAGGAGCTTGGAATCTGTAATGAAGTATCCAGATTTTTTCATTTGTTCACATACATTTTAGATTGTAACAAGGTAACAAAATAATTAGCTCCAGACAGCATCCCTTCTGTCCATCCGTGCTTGTTTTGGTTTGCCTTCTCTCAATTTCTCACATGTTTACACAAATATTTTATCAAACATATTGCACCAAGATAAAGTTAAAAAAAAAAAAGAGTAATGATGAATGATATAAATGAAACCAGCCACATGGTGGCACCACAGTACCTTTTTTTTTAATGGAACTGAACCATATCTTATGGTTGAGTAAAACTGGGTATAACCACTGAAAATGTTTACTGCTGATAGTATTTAAAGATTTTAAAGTGATTTTCATGTTGTTGGACAGTGGTGATGATGAACTTGGTGTGACTTTTCACAGGGTTTTGGTAATGTGGGTCTCCACTCCATGAGGTACCTGCACAGGTTTGGGGCCAAGTGTGTGGGCATCGGTGAGATTGATGGAGCCATCTACAACCCAGAGGGCATTGACCCCAAACAGCTGGAGGACTACAAACTGGTACCATTCATTCTCGCTTTACATGACTGTCTGATGACATTTCTGCTCCCTTTTTTTTAATTTACCACCCACTGAAACATTCAAACATGTTTCTCCTGTGTGTATCTCTGCACTTTCTGCAGCAACATGGCACCATTGTGGGCTTCCCAGGAGCTAAACCCTACGAAGGGAATATTTTGGAAGCCGACTGCCACATCCTGATTCCTGCTGCCGGTGAAAAGCAGCTCACACGTATCAACGCCCCCAGGATCAAGGCCAAGGTAAACACTCAATTTAATTAATCCAAGGTGCTTTGCTTGAAATTGACATTGACATGAGTAAGGACAAGGCTACCAAGTTGCAGTCATGTAAAGTGTGTGTTTGTATTTTGTGGGTTTTAGATTATTGCTGAAGGTGCCAACGGTCCCACCACCCCAGATGCTGACAAGATCTTCCTGGAAAACAATGTCATGGTTATTCCTGTAAGAACACACACACACACACACACACACACACACACACACACAAAAATGAAAACTACATACCTTTTTGTAGTATTTGTAAAGACTTTTCTCCATTCAGATATAAACCAGAGTCTCTGTAGTCTCTCTACATTTTTGAGCTTAGTAAAGACCCAACCAACGTCACACTATGAGTGATTGGTTCCGACTTTGTCAACTTTGTACCAGTTGTGGTTATTTTACCTTCAAGATTTTTAGTGTGAGCTCTTTTTTCTGGTTTGAAGGTGAAGCAAAAATGCGATCCCATAGCAGCATTTGAATCAAAGTTTGATGACAGTTTGTGGAGCTGTTTGCTTTTTTTTCCTGCACTTTCAATCAAATCTAATCAAACCACACCATACCAAACGGTCAGATGTCTGATGAGTTTGATGTGTCCACCTGCAGGATATGTACCTGAATGCTGGCGGTGTGACCGTGTCTTATTTCGAGTGGCTGAAGAATCTCAACCATGTCAGCTATGGAAGACTGACCTTTAAATATGAGAGAGACTCAAACTACCACCTGCTCAGTGAGTACACGACCGCTCTTTACGTGCTTTGTAACCTGCAGACAGACTCAAGTGTTTTCAGGTCATATAACACAATCAATAGATACATTATCAATACATTTCCTCACTATTCATGCTCAATTCGGCCATTCTTACTGTTAACATGCGGTTCTGGGCCATGTTTTTAATTTGTAGAAAATCTTCCGTGAACCTTTTTGGTAGTTGTTTAGTATGTACCACAACCTTTACAGACTTATATAAAGATATGGCACCTTCGTTAGACTTGAGTCTGATTAAGTTGTCCTTGTTGACTTTCTACCAGTTCAGGATACTTTTCCTTCACTGCACTCAGCCATTCTCCCATAAGTATGCTCATTAACAAGAGGCACCCTATCTCCCCTTTGAACGAAAGAGCATGTCTTTTTAGGCTCTTTTATTTGTATTTTTTATCCATTCCTTTTTGTGATCAATAGGTTTTTTAGGTATTTAAATTCACAAGGAGTAACACCAGTAGCTCTCTGTATTTTTTTTTTCTTTTCTTTTTGGTAGATTTAGATCAGGATTTGCATTTTATACAGGAATTATAAAATCCAACCTACCCCCATAATCTATCAAGTCTACCTCCCGTTTTTCACTCGGTCCTGTGTTAAAATCTTATACTGTAGCAACAAGTGTTTCGAGTTGTTTCAATAAACTCTTTGGTTGCTGAAATAGGGACAACTTTTCCCTTTTCCCTTGCCTTGCTGTACAAGTTACCTGGCTGTTATACATCACCGACAAGGCTGCTAATGAATTATTATTGTAATTTTATATTTTTTAAATGCAAATTAAATTTGTTGTGAACTACAACAATTAAGTCAGCAAGTATTAAAATAACAAATCCGATTATGGCTGTTTAGGCAGCATTTGTTAGCCTAACGTCGTCCTACTCAGATTCTAGTCAGAACATGAGTCTGATACTGCTCCATTGGGTTGTGATTACGGAGTGTGTTTCAACCGAACCAGGAAAGAAAATGCTTCTGCCCTCAGTTGGATAGACCTACATCCAATCAGAGCAACAATGTATGTGACTTATGTTGAGCAAGCGACACATAGTTGTCAACAGAACTCTGCTGCTAGCTACAGCTATTGTTGTCTACTAGCCGATAGCCTCGGCAGTTTGGAAAACGCTAATGACGTTACATGCACGTTACAGTCGTTACAGTATAGATACATCCCTTGGCTGTATCATATGATAATACCATGAATGTATTAATAGAACTGGTTCCCTTATAGCAAATCATGAAATGCCACAATCCTTTTTCACCATGTTTGGTCATATGTCATACTAGACCACTATCAGGGTGTGCCATCAATGGTATTTGCTGTTGCAGAAACTGAATACATCTTTATCCTCTGTTATCCCTTCTAGTGTCTGTGCAAGAAAGTTTAGAGAGGAAGTTTGGCAAGCAGGGAGGACCGATCCCCGTCGTACCTACTGCTGACTTCCAGGCCAGAGTTGCTGTAAGTAACATCTGCTGACACACACTTAATCAAGCAGATACTGGTGCTAGTGCTGGTGAAAAAAAATGTAATGAACAAAATATCAATTTTAAGATGGTAATTATTTCCCCCACCTGGGTTTTACCATGGCTGTACACGCTTGCTGCTGAAGTTGTTCACTGCCAGCTCTCGTACATACAGTACCTCCTTCCCATGACTCTTCCAAGTACATGCAGCCCAATAACCAATACTATTAACAGGAAAATCCAGAGAAAAAAAATAAGTTACGCCGTAGGCATAAACCAAATGTGCTAGAATATACGCATCCCTACAGAAATAGACAAGTCCTATACGTAATTCCGCCTGGATGCAATTCTTTGAGTTGGCAATTATGCAAAACTCAAAAGTAACTTCTTTTTGGTTCACAAAAATGAGTCTATTGTATGCTCTACCATCTGAATAAGCCATCAACTTGAAAAGATGGGACAATGAAGATGCAAAGTGTCCTCTGAACAAGAGAACAAATGTGCCAAATATGTCTATTCCCACTTTGAATAAAACAAACCGTTATCAAAGGAAGGACATACAACAAAGGTCTCGCACATCTCTATCATATTAGCACTGCAGCTAACTGGTATTTCCATCACAGAGGCCAAACAATGCCCATAACAAGTTACAGAGTATAGTATTCAATAGTATTTTACTATATCAATAAGTATTCAATTTGCATACGTATAAAAATGCAAAAAGCATAGCATTCTCAATGGTGAAAGCATGCAGCCAAGCTAATATTTGTTATTGTTAATAATAATCAGTTAGAATAATTTCATTATCAAGAATAGACCATGGAGCCATCATCAGTTCTTGTGAAAGGCAACGGATGTTTTTGGGGGCAGAGCAGGCGTAAAGAGAGTCCCAGACCGAATGAGATAAACTGACAACCTCCACTTTGTATAAATAAGTTGAGAGCTTCCAGTTAAGCATTTTCTGTACTATTCTGTAGTGTGGAAACGGTCTCCGTGTGTTCACAAGTGAGAATGAACTTGATATATCAGTGGTCTCGGTGTCTTGTTTAGAGTGATCAGTATCATATGGTATTATTATGCAAACAGTTTTAATAATAATCAGAGAAAAAATATTAGCGCCCGACTGAGATATAAAAGGGCTTATTTAATGGGCTATATAAGGGCTCTTTATTATTATTATTATTCATCAGAACTTTAATATATTTTAATGTTCCTCTGTTCTGTTGTGACAATAAAACAAATCATATTATTTTAGTGAGAACTCAAATAACTACAAATAATTGTTAGGGAAATCTGTTTATGTTTTGTAATGCATTTATGGATTTAAAAAAATATATATTTACAGTATATTGACCGACATATCGGATCTATAAATAACCAAATATTTGTCTCTGTATCTGCCTTAAAAATCATGTATTGGTTGGGCTATAAAAAGTGTGTATCGTCATTTTCATGATCTATTTTCTGTTGCTTGACTAAGTGATGAATCATGTCAGGAGTACTTTGCACGTCTTTCTTGAGATGACTGTGGGTAAAATTCATCTTCCTTTGCAGGGTGCCTCTGAGAAGGATATCGTTCACTCTGGGTTGGCCTACACCATGGAGAGATCTGCCCGGGTAAGTGAACGTATGGTACATAACATTCCAACCTGCTTTTTGTCAGCAGTCGCCATTATATCTAGTGGAATAAACTGAGATGAAAACTACAACGTTGGAAATGTTAGCGCAAGCACTGGACTTTTTCTGTCATGTTCCAACGTTTTCTTATCGTGCTAATGAAAGCTTAAACTTTGCAGCCAGGATTTTTAGACACAAAGACCGATGCTAAAAGTGAGCCCTTGAACAATTTCAAGACTTCTAAGCCTTTTGTAAAGATAGCTTAGAGACAGGGGAAAGGTGTAGCAAGAGTACATCACACTACCAACAAACCAAATCTTTTTTTAGAAAGTCTAACACTGCAGAAACCAAGTTTCCCATAAGTTATAATTTGACCTTTTTAAATGTTACCAAACATCTGAGTTGTTTGATTGATTAATTAACAAATTTTTTGTAGCACCTTTCATACAGGCTAGTGCAGTTCACAGTGCTTTACAGATGAATGACAAGCTGATTATAGGGTGGTGTATGAACTGGAAAAAAAGATGACAAACCATTTAAAAATTTGAGACCAATGCTCACAAGACAATACAATTGTGATGGTAACACTAATGACATAGTTGAATATACCTTAGACAAAAAAATGATAGTCTCTTAAAAAGAGACATAAAATCGATAAGAAATGGTGAATGAAATTATGTAAATTTCTATGAACTATTCACTATAAAAAGCTTGGCTAGGATTTATTTGTTGGAATTGTTGTTAGCCAACATTGTATAACATGTGTTCTCATTTGCCTTTTTCTAGCAAATCATGCGCACAGCAACCAAGTACAACCTGGGTCTGGACCTCCGGACGGCCGCCTACGTCAACGCCATCGAGAAGGTCTTCAAGGTCTACAACGAGGCTGGGCTTACCTTCACATAAATGGCCAATCACACACCGCCCTTCATCCCCACCCCACCCTCCTGCTATTGATCACCCTCTCATGCCTTGTTCCACACTCTAAACAGCCGTCAGAACATATCAGTTTACCGCTGCTTTTTGGCTCTTCTACACACACATACACACACACAGACACACACATAGTGTGCATTTATCCTGTCATCGGTTATCCTGCCATTATTCTGTACCTGCATCTATGTTTAAATGTTGCCTCTTCTTGTTTTTGCTTGAGGTTGTATTGAGAAAAAGCAGAGAGAGGAAATAACATCCTGTTTTTCCGGCAGCCCTAATATAAATGTTCATGGTGTTGTTGTATGGCGGACATGTTCAGAATGGCCACTTTGTGATCGCTGATGCACCCGTGACCCTCTGCTGCGACTGTTTAGTTGACAGCACTATAGATGCCTTATTTCAGAAAGAGGTCTGCTCTTAAAGGAAGATCGCCACTTAAATTTAACTTTAACTCAAAGGGATTTAGATTTAACTTCATGTGAATAAAAGAGAATAGTAATTTTATTGCTCTTGAGTTTGTCCTCACTATTCAGGTGTAAAGGTTAGTAGCAATGTTGCCAAGGTTAAAGATTACATACAAGGATTTTTTTTCATAGTTAGTGTTTTGTACTGTAAAGATTCAAAAGATGCTCCTTCCCACCCGCCTTTTTACCTGCTTTCCCATCGCTTCATCTCGTATATTAAAAGCAGCTTCTCTCCGACTCCTCCGCTGGCCAAGAAAGGGGAGTAGGGAGGGCGGGAGGTGTCACTGTGACTGCCCGTCCCCTGGTTGAATTTTCTTGAGTTTTAATCGTCCAGTTCCTCAACATTAAAAATAATTTGGAGGAAATTATTTTTTGTTTATATTAATTCTTTTTTTTTTAAACCAATAAAATGTTCAGCAGAAGAGTCTGTGTGTCCAATCAGTTTATTTTCATACTATACTGCTACAAACCAAACTTACAAAAGTGCTGATATACAGTAAAACATCAATGTGACTTTTAACTACATATATCACTCTGCTTTAAAGTGCCCATATTATGAAAAAAAATCATCTTTTTCTGGGGTTTGGGGTGTTATTTTGTGTCTCTGGTGCTTCCACACACAAACTTGGGAAAAAAACTATACTATCTAACGGTCTATACTTTTTTTGAGTGAGATACTGGTTGCTGAATGTCCTCTGCCTTCAGTCTTTCGGGTGAGCTGTTCACATTCCGCCAAGCTTTCTATGTCACTAGCCGAGACGAGGTGGCTAATCGCAGCATGCTAGCGCTAGCTCGTTCTCAATGGTAAAACACTGCAACAACACACACTAGTTTGCAATAATCTGCAAAACAACAGTTTACATGTCCCTGTTCTGCAGGTATTCCATAATTGTCCCCTCGAATTATTGAAGAAGTCTCCCAGCTAATCCTACCTTGTACTGACCAAAGGAGAAAGGGTGTTGTGTTGTAGCTGATGTGATCTTACCTAGTTACTGCACATTTGCAACTCCCAACAATGATAGTATAGGAGTGAGATGTCTCACTCTGTAGCTTAAACAGAGACCCAAACAAACAGGGTGACAACATGATCTGCAGCAATGTGCAGTACAACAAAAATATGATTTATTTTGAAAATGAAACCATGAAAACCTATTCTGGTACAACCTCAAAATACAATTAAGAAGCTGAAAATGAGCATGATATGGGCGCTTTAAGACTCTTCTAAACAACAAACTACCAGAAAGATGATCATATTTCTACAAATAACATTTGAGTTAAATTATGAATGGTCATCAGAAGAGGACAAGAGAAAGGAAAGAAGCCTAGATACCTCTAGGTGTGCTCATACAACAACAAACCATGGTGGAGACCACATGATGTACAGTATATGCATAGTAAAAACACTTTAAATATGTATAAATCTGTTTTAATGTGTCATTAACAAATGTTTACGACACTATACTACAACTTTTATAAATATGTGTGAATGTATATATGAACAGTATGCGTATGTACTGTATATGTGTATGTATTTGTATATGTACAGTATGTGTGTGTATGTGTGTATATACATTTTTATTAATTTATTTCTCCGAATGATTTGTAAATGCAACTGGAAGACGTTTGCTTAATAAGTTTGTGGTGTTTTGTAATCCCATGTGGGATGGGCCAAAATGTTTATCATGACACAGTAAATTTAAACTAAATTAAAAAAGTACAGTTTGTTTGAAATCCTAGTATAGTATGTGAAAGAAACACATGAAAAGTCATAGTACAGTATGTTGAAAAAAGTCATATTATAGTGTGTCAAAAGAAGTTTTAGTATAGTATGTGAATAAAGTTGTAATAAAACTCATTGTATAGTAAAAAGTAAAAAAATAGTAATAGTATATTGTGTCAAACAAGTATGTCGAAGAAAGACCGAAAAAAAGTCATAAAACAGTATGTCGGCCAGTCTTTGAGCAAAATTACAAGTCCGATTGGTTGGGGTTAGGCATTTGACCTTGAGTGGTTAAGGTTAGGATAACCAATTGGTCAAGGGATCAGACATGTACAAATCAGGTTACGTTACCTTGTGTAAGCATGTAGTATGTTAAAGAAAATCGAAAAAAGTAATTTTTTAGTATGTCAAAAATGTCATAAAAGTGTCAGAGAATAGTATGTCAAAAAAAAGTTGATGGTATATATATAAATAAAAGTTTAAAATAATATATATAAAAGTTTGAAAAAAAGTAATTGTGAAGTATGTTGAAAAAAGTTGAAAAAAGCATGTAGTATGTGGAAACATTTTTTTTAGTATAAATATTTGAAGAAAAGTCATGTCAAAAAAAAGTTGAAAAACAATCAGGCCAAAAATCTTAGTTTAGTATGTTGAAAAAGTTATAGTATAAAGGATGTCAAAAATAGTCAAAGAGAAGTCATAGTATAGTATGTCAAAAAAAGTAAAAAAAAAACAATGATAGTACAGTATGTTGAAAAAAGTCAAAAGTATAATATGTCAAAAAAAGTTTAAAAAAAGAAAGAAATTGTGAATCTAATTGAAAAAAGTAATTGCATAGTATGTTGAAAATGACCTGAAAAAGTCAGTATAGTATGTCAAAAAAAGAAAACAAAAATGTAATAGTATAGTATGTTGAAAAAAGTCATAGTACGTATGTCGAACAAAGTTGAAAAAAGCATAATGTAATGTATGTGGAAAAAAACTCATAGCATAGCATGTTGAAAAAGTTAGTATAAAGGATGCCAAAATAGTCTAAGAAAAGTAATAGTATGGTATGTCGAAAAAAGTTGAAATAAAGTCCTAGTATAATAGGCTGAAAAAAGAAATAGTATTGCATGTCGAAAGAAGTAAAAAAAAAGTATTGTACAAAATAGTCAAAAAAGTCATAGTATAATATGTTGAAAAAAGCAAAACCAAAACGTAATAATATGGCATGTTGAAAAAAGTCATAGTATGATATGCCAAAAAGGTAATAACACAGCATGTCAAAAGAAGTTAAAAAAAGTAATGTGCAAAAACGTTGAAAAAAAGTCATGGTGTAGTATGTTGAAAATAGTCTAAACAAAGTCACAGTATAATATGTGAAATAAATATTTTAAAAAAGTCATAGTATAATTGGCTGAAATAAAGTAATAGTTTTTTTTTAAAGCATTGTATAGTCTATGGAAAAAAAGCATGGTTAAGTATGTGGAAAAAAATCTTAGTTTAGTATAAAGGATGTCTGAAATAGTCAAAGAGAAGTCATATTATAGTATGGAAAAAAAAGTTTAAAAAAAAAACATCATAGTGTAGTATGTTGAAAAAAGTCAAAGTTTAATTTGTCAAAATAAGTTAAAAGAAAAATTGTGAAAATAGTTAAAAAAAAGTTGTTTAGTATGGTGAAAACGATCAAAAAAAGTCACAGTATAGTACGTCAAAAAAACAAAACTAAAATGTAATAGTATAGTATGTCAAAAAAAGTTTAAAAAACGTAATTGTTTAGTACGTCGGAAAAAGTTAAAATAAAGTTGTAGTATAATGTGTCAAAAGAGTTCAAAAAAAGTCATTGTATAATAGGCAGAAAAAAGTAATAGTATAGCATGTCGAAAGAAGTAAAAAACTTAATGTACAAAACAGTCAAAAAAAGTCATAGTATAATATGTTGAAAAAAGTCATAGTATAGTATGTTGAAAAAAGTTGAAAAAGTCATATTATAAATGGTCCTAAAAAGTAATATGTCAAAAGAAGTTAAAAAAGCTTAATGTACAAAAACGTTGAAAAAAGGTCATGGTGCAGTATGTTGAAAATAGTTGAAAAAGCATAATATAGTATGTGGAAAAAGTCATTATATTTCAAAAAAGTCATAGTATAGTATGTTGAAGTTTAAAAAAAAAAAAACGTCATAATATAGTGTGTTGAAAAAAGTCATAGTATAGGATGTTGAAAAAAGTTCAAAAAGTTATATTACAGTATTTGGAAAAAGGTCATTGTATAACATGTGGAAAAAAAAGTCATATTATAGTATGTGGAACAACGTTGAAATAACGTTATAGTGTGTTGAAAAATCATTGTAAAATATGTTGAAAAAAGTCGTAGTATAATATGTTGAAAAAAGTCATAGTATAGTATGTCAAAAATAGTAATAGTATAACATGTCAAAAGAAGTAAAAAAAAAGTTAAGTACAAAAACGTTGAAAAAAGGTCATGGTATATTGTGTTGAAAAAAGTCTGAACAAAGTCACAGTATAATAGGAAATTATTATTAAGCATAGTATAGTATGTTGAAAAAAGTTATACTATAAAGGATGTCAAAAATATTCAAAAAGAAGTCATAGTATAGTAGGTCAGAAAAGCAAAACTAAAACGTAATAGTATAGTGTGTTGAAAAAAGTAATAGTATAGCATGTCAAAAGAAGTAAAAAAAAAATAATGTACAAAAACGTTCAAAAAAGGTCATGGTGCAGTATGTTGAAAATAGTCTAAAAAGTCATGGTAAAATATATGAAATAAATATTTAAAAAAAGTCATAGTATAATTGGCTAAAATAAAGTAATAGTTTTTTTTAAAGCATTGTATAGTCTATGGAAAAAAAGCATGGTTAAGTATGTGGAAGAAATCTTAGTTTAGTATAAAGGATGTCTGAAATAGTCAAAGAGAAGTCATAGTATAGTATGGAAAAAAAAGTCAAAGTTTAATTTGAAAAAATTCTTGGTATAATAGGCCGAAAAAAGTAATAGGATAGCATGTCGAAAAAAGTTTTACATACTTTAGTACGATTTTTTCAACATATTATAATGTCATTTCAACTTTTTCCACATACTACAATATTACTTTTTTTTTCCACATGTTGAACAATGACCTTTTTCCAAATACTGTGACATAACTTTTTAAAACATCCTATACTATGACTTTTTTCAACACACTATATTATGACGTTTAAAAAAAAAACTTCAACATACTATACTATGACTTTTTTGACAGACAATGACTTTTTTCCACATACTATGTAATGCTTTTTCAACTTTTTTCAACATACTAAACAATTACTTTATTCAACTTTATTTGACATACTATACTATGACTTTTTTCAACAACCTACACCATTACATTTTTGTTTTGCTTTTTTCAACATATTATACTAGGACTTTTTTTGAGTATTTTGTATATTACTTTATTTCAACTTTTTTCAACATGCTATACTATGAGTTTTTTTCACATACTATATTATGCATTTTCAACTTTGTTCAACTTTATATATTATATAAATACAGTATATATACTTTTTTTGACTTTATTTGACATACTATACTATGACTTTATTTCAACTTTTTTCAACATACCATACTATTACTTTTCTGTTTTGCATTTTTGACATACTATACAATTACTTTTTTTAAACTATTTTCAACGTATGAAACACATTTTTTTTTTGAAACACTTTTTTTGACATGTTATACTATGACGTTGTTTTAAACTTTTTTTTTACATACTATACTATGACTTCTCTTTGACTATTTTTGACACCCTTTATAATATAACCTTTATCAACATACTAAACTAAGATTTTTTTCCACAAACTTAACTATGCTTTTTTCCACAAAAACGTTTTTCGACATGGTATATTATTCTTTTTTCGGCCTATTACATTATGACTTTTTGAAACTTTATTTGACATATTATACTGTGACTTTATTTAGACTATTTTCAACCTACTATACCATGAGCTTTTTTCAACGTTTTTGCACATTACTTTTTTCAACTTCT
>NC_048427.1:5493227-5534381 GCF_013103735.1 Etheostoma cragini | reverse complement strand
TTTAAACCTGTATTGACATATTATACTATAACTTTATTTAGACTATTTTCAACCTACTATACCATGAGCTTTTTTCAATGTTTTTGCACATTCCTTTTTTCAACTTCTTTTGACATGCTATACTATTACTATTTTTTCGACATACTAAATACCAAGAATTTTTTCAACACATTATACTATGACTTTTTTCAACATACCATACTATTACATTTTTGTTTTGCTTTTTTCAACATATTATACTATGACTTTTTCGACAATTTTGTTCATAACTTTCTTTTGAGATGCTATACTATTACTTTTTTCTGCCTATTATACTATGACTTTTTAAAAAACCTTTTTGACATCCTATACTACAACTTTATTTCAACTTTTTTCAACATACTAAACAATTTTTTACTATGTACTAGTAACCAATACTAGTTGACATATTATACTTTGACTTTTTTTAGCATACTTTACTATGATGTTTTTTTTAAACTTGTTTTTGACATACTATACCATGACTTCTCTTTGACTGTTTTTGGCATCCTTTACTGTAACTTTTTTCAACATACTTAAATATGCTTTTTTTCCACATACTATGCAATGCTTTTAAAAAAAAGTTTTTGTTTTGCTTTTTTCAACATGTTATACTATGATTTCTTTTGACTATTTTGTACATTACCTACTTTATAGTATGTCAAAAAAAAAGTAAATTGTGTAGTATATTGAAAATTCTCAAAAAATATCATAGTGTTGTATGTCAAAAAATAAAAATAATACGTCATAGTATAGTATGTCGAAAAAAAATCATAGTATAGTATGTCAAAAAAGTAAAATAAAATGTCATAGCATAGTATGTCGGAAAAAATCATAGAATAGTATGTTGGGAAAAGGAGAAAAAAGTCATAGAGTATGCCGAAAAGTCACAAAAAAAGTCAAAGTTTAGTATATCCAAAAAAAGTCAAGTGCAGTCATGGTGTAGCATGTCAAAAAGTATAATAATGATACGAAAAAAAAGTCGGAGTATAATATTTGGAAAAAGTCATAGTATATTCAGTTTAATTTGTCGCCACTCTGCATGCTTAGTACACTCAATATGGTTCACAATTACGTTTACCGTAACTCTGGCACACTGCAATTCATTTCTGAACTCAACATCACATACAATTCCCATACCAAGGGGAATTTGTACAATACATGAATGCACATTTTAAAAGCATTCGTTTTTACTTTTAACTCCTAGTGTTTGTGTTTTTGATATTTGTTGTGTTGCCGTGACATGTGAATCCCTCCCATCTATCTAATGACAACTTTTTTCAACATTTTTATAGTGTGTAGTAGAGCGAATGATACCTTATGGTATGCACTAACCATTAGAAATTTTAAGCTTTTCTCATAAGATGCACAATTATGAAAACAAGTGAAAAGCTACAAAAGGTCATGCACTACCATTTCATAAAAATGGCATTAAAAACTCAAATGCAGTATTAACTCTACTTTACGAACAGACATGAAAGTGTTGTGGATTTTCTATTTTTAAATCTCCGTAAGAATGCAAACAAGAAAATTTAGTTGGAGTCCACAGTTGATTTATTCCCCGTGGTCCCTTACTGGGAAAATCTAGCCCCAAATGTGAAATCAAATAAAAACTCAACTCCCGATCTTCCACATATTCAAATAAATTCTTGACACAGTTGCTTGATTTCAACAAAACCTTTTTAATTTCACTGGTACTGTTTATAAAATCAACGAGTCTGCTTTGATGCCAACTAAACATGGTGTGTGATTTTGTGTTTGTGTGTTTAAGGTAGGAATTGTGATTGTGTGTTGTTTAAAGTGTGCTGCGTGTGTTGGTACAAGTGTAGGGTAGAGTGTAATTTATATGCTTGTGAATGTCAGAGAATGCTTGATAAGGCAACATGCAGTCATCAGTTTCCATTGACCTCAAAGTAAAAACACACCAACCTGCTCCAGACACACACACACACACACACACACACATACACACACACACACACACACACACACACACACACACACACTTTGCTGGCTGGACCGGTTCTATGTCAACACACACACATATGTGTGCACATACATACAGTGCATACATACACACACTGATGCCGGGCAGACAAGCTGTGAAAAGGTGGCATCACACTGACTGAGAGGAGAAGGGAATTCTGTGATTGGCTGAGACAATTGATGGGTCGGAGCTTCAGAACCAAGGTTCAGACACTTGAAATACAAAACTACCTTAAAAACAACTATGCATCCCAGAATTCAAGCTGTACACGACCTACACATTAAGCTGAACCATGATAAAACTCAAACCTTCATGCTATTCTTCTAGCTGACCGATTCTCACTGAATCAATGTTTTCATCACAGAAATCAGAATGACTGACTAATGTCCACACTGCATTTTTCTCCTGATAGCATGCAAACCAGCTTCACAAAGACTAAAAAGCAACTACGGTACACAATAACAATATGTGATCAGTATCAGCTGCTCATATTTCCTCTTCAGTAGCTTTAAATTTGAAAAGATATCACAGATGATACAGATATTCTGTATCATCTTTTTTAACTCTTCATCAAAGCTGTTTGATGTTTGCATTGAGAGTGTTTCAAACCCAACATGTTTTCTTGGAATTGTTCTAATTGTATTGGGCAGCATTTAAGCACATTCCCCCAGAAATCAAACAGTTTGCAATGACATAGTCACCCGTTTTTAAGTTCTATAAATGAAGTGGTCCTGCATACATGAATACAATTTTTTCTGCCAAAGTTAGATCAACACCGGTGGAAAAGGAGTTGTCAGGGATTTTCCTGAATCAGAATCTAAGAATCAAACTCTGGTTCTCTTCTCACTTGAATGTCGCCATATATAGTTAACGTTGTAGTGACTCTTGTTTTCTCATGCATCGCACAAACACAATTCAAGGTTTTACTCTTAACTGCTGAGCATTTGTTTATTGCTTACTGATAAATAACCCTGTTTCTAAATGTTGAGACCAAACACACACTAAGCCATACAAAGCTACACAGAACAGCTGCTACTCTATAGTTACAACACGAGACAAGTCATTCTACACATCTGTTCATGCAGTTTACTGTGGCTAACTAACTGCTGCACACAACACAAAATGATATCTGTCATCAATGCACGATTCTCTGCACAAGCCTCTGGTTGATTTATTGTATACACCAGCAGCTACACATGCACAAACGCACACACACACACACACACACACACACAAACATACACACACACAGCAGATAATACACCCTCTCACACCCTGCCTCAGTCACTCAGTGAGCAATTGTTGTGGACTGCAGAGGCATAGCTTACACACAAAAAATGTCTTCTAGTTAACATGTTTGCCCAGTGTGTGTGTGTGTGTGTGTGTCTGTGCTGGCCTTTGTGGTACGTACTGTATGTGTGTTTCATGCATGTGTGGAATAAAGGTGTCTCTTTTTGTTTGTGTGTACATGTGTGTTTGTGTGTGAGGTTTCCCTATTGGTGGGTAGGCGTGGGGGATTGTAACAACACCAGGGTTCATATCAGGAGGACACTAACACACAGGTTTGGCGAGGGTAAGACGGCAGTGGAGGACAAGCTACAGGCTGCAGAAAATCAGAAGGGAGGAGACGGGGTGAGGACAGGTGGCAGGGGGCTGCTGCTGGGGGGGAGGCAGAGGGGGAGATAGGTGCTGAAATGCGGCATCCGGAAGAGTCTGTTTTATTTGATTTTTGGTTCTGTAAAGTCACAAAAAATATGTTGAACATCTGGAGTCTGATACAGCGAGGCGAGCGAGCGAGGAACCACTGGAGAGCACGGGAGGGGAGATCCTGAAGACGACTAATACCCCTGGAAGAAAAGAAGGAAAGGAGGAAGATGATGTCAGTGGTTGAATGCATATTTATATCCTGTATTTGAGAGTAGAGTACCACTGTGTGCCACAATGTAAAGGGGCATACAGGGGCACCACACAGATATTATACCCACCAAGATCCGTTCACTTGTCATAAGCAGTAGTGGAAAGTAACTAAGTATACATTTACTTAAGTACTGCAATTTCAGGGTACTTCTGGGGAAATATTGTACATTTGTACTCCACTAATTTAATCGGACAACTGTAGTTACTTGTAACTTTTCAGATTAACATTTTACATTTAAAAATATGACAAAACATATTATTTGCTTATAAGATACAGCAAATTTTAAAGATGGTAAAAATAGATGTATTGTTTGTGCACTTAGGGAGTTTTTTTTATTTTGTGTGAAATTAAAGGGAAGGAACTAAAACAACTTGATAAGAAGGAGTAATAAGCGATTATATTTTGACTTTAAAAAATCTTAATTGGCAAAAGAAATAGTATAAATATATGTTTGTAAGTTGCTGGTGTACCCCTTTTAAGTCCTTCATCCAAAACTGTACTTCCTTAATCCTAAAAACGTGAAAACAAAAAAATATTTTGGGAGCAAAATGGGCTTTTATTTCCAAAGTGAAAGCACTGCTTAAACAATGTTTTATTTCAGAGTGTTAAAGGAACAGTCACTACCTTTTGTCCATAAATTAAGTTCACGTATTCACTTATATAATCACCATTTGACTAGATAAAATTAAAGCAAAAACACATTATAAATAAATTATTTAGTGTTTTTGTCAACTATCCATTGTTGACTCTGACAATGTTAGCAAATTGGTGGAGTACTTTTTCAAGTCTAAACTAATGCACACACTATTTCAACTGGAGCACCTGAATAAAGTTATGAAAACGAATCTCAATGGGTATTAATGTATTTAGTTTCTCTCCATAGTTATGTTATTGTGCACTCAGCCAAGCAGAAGACAGACCAAAGCCGACAGCCAATGGGTCACACATCATCTGATTTGACTGAGCTGCTGCTTAGAAATCATCCGCTCTGCTTAATCCCAGCAGTCGTCTAACTGGTTCTCTTACCTCTCCTCCATCCCCACCCTGCTCCATTCCTCCATATTCTCCCTGCCAGAGGAAACAAGAAGAGTGAGAACAAATTTGACATAAAAGAGTTAGAGTTGAGAGGATGAAAGAATGAGCTGATGGCAGGGTGGAGAGCCTCAAGCACCAATGGCAATCTAGCTTGCCTTTTCCTCCTAGCTCTGATAAATTGAAGCAGTTAACACTACAAAGACCATGCTGCAGGATTGACTCAACTATTATTATCATGCTCAACACTTCCCAGGGGGTTTAGTTAGTTGATTAGAGCTACACAACATGTAAAAGGGTCAGACATCAAGTGCACAGGCCTGTTCAGCATTAGCAGTGCAGAGTAACTTTGGGCATTCCATGATATATTTACTGGCTTAGCTGACGTGCTGGAGATGTGGCCGAGAGCTTGTGTGTAAGTTTACGCTAAACAGGGGAGCTACAGGGTTAGAAATGGAGACTTTTAGTATCGTTGTTGCCTAAACCACACAAATGAGTGAGCATCTGACAGGTCAAAAGAAAATGTTTGCAATATTCGGGTTGAAAATTGTGAATTACTCACATAGACATTGTGTGTGTGTCTAGGTTTTTATACAGTCAATGGAAGCGTTTATTCAAAGCCTCAAATTTTGCTGGAATTTGTCCATTTTAATTCAGGAAGCATCACAACCGCTTCTGTTTTTTTCTTTTCCATTTTGACGCTCACTTAGTCTATTGTGGGTTGTTAGCTAATGTAAATAGAGCTACCAGTTTATTGGGTACACTTGTGCCATTAAAGGTAATCCAATACAAAAGTCCTGCATTGAATCCTACCTTAAAACATGATAGTTCTGCATGAAAAGCCAGATTTATTGCAGGTGTAATGGACTACATTGTAAAGGCATACATAATAAACTTGGTGCATGTAGCATGTTGCATGCAGAGTATCCCCACTCTGTCTCTCCTTCACCCCAGACCACCCCAGCATGACCTATGAGCCCACACTGCTCTGTCCAATAGGCACCTCGTATACAGGCTCCTCCTATCAGGGAAACACAGATGACACACACAAACAACACCAACAACCAAAGGTAAGAATAACGGCGACACAGAACAACACACAAGACAGGAGCACTGCCACAGAATTACCAACAAACTATTTTAAAGACATGCATGAAAGACACAAAAGTTAGATGTAATGCCATCTAACATCTGACAAAAGGACAACATAACATACGAGCAGAAGAAGGGCCATCAGTGTTAACTGTCATATTAAATATTAAACAAACATTTCAGAAAAAATGTTTTAAAAAATGCTCAATGTAACTGAGTTTTAATGGACGTGGGACATTATTAGAGCTGGGGAAAAACAGTACATAATACTCTTATACAGTACAAATACATACTGGTTTACATCCTCATATTTTTTTCATCCTTTTAGTCAGAAAAATAACCGATAAATCTTTACGATGCTGATAATGGATCATTTAGGCAAAGCTAGACTGATAAATCGGCCAAGCTAATAAGAAAGTAACAAAAAGAATGGGATACACAAATGCAAAACTAGGACAAATCTAAGTGATCTGTGTCAAGATATTTTTTGTTTATGTTAAACATCAGCTTATAGTATGTCCAAAAAAACAGCAAAATATCAATATCCGTCTCAGAAATCAATGTCATTGTGAACCGAACAACTTTGGGGCTTGGACTCTTGACAAAAAGAGAATGACAAAAAAAAGAAAAAAAGGAAGCTCTGTTCTATCTATCTATAATTTCAGTAAATAAATAACTGCATGCTAAAAAATAAGAGGGGAACTATTGCATGTTTATTTCAATTTTAGCACTGTTTTGATGTGTCAGTCTGTTAAAGGAAATCGTTTTTTATTACACAGTGCAGCGCTCTGTGTTTTTTATGGAGAAACAGCTCTGTCTACTGGATGACATTAGACCAACTGTCTTAAAGATCAGTCATTATTAGTATAAGGCAGAATTTAAGTTGAATCTGACTATGGTCTGGACCTACGAGTCTGTTTGAGTTTGTTTGAGAGACATACTGTAAATCTAGATCCATGACGTTCAACTTCCAGGATTGCTCTGTTGCTGCCAGAGATTCCACTGGAAGTCACTCTTTTTAACCACTCCTGAGATCTCTGTAAGGTTAATTGATACAGCTAGCCAGACTATCTGTCCAATCTGAGATTGCTGTTGCGCAACTAAAACAACCTTCGAACATACACGTTCCAACAATACAAGTTCCTTCCCAAAGCTATTTTGCAGCAGCACCGTGGCTCTTCCCGGCGCTCAGCCCCGCCCAAGACTATTGTGATTGGTTTAAAGAAATGCCAAAAAACCAAAGCATGTTTTATTTCTATCCTGGAAGGCTGTGTGGACTAGCCAGACCCTCCTCCACAGCGCGAGGGTCTGGCAAAGCGAGACTAGAGGGACATCAATTATAGTTCAAATCTTAGCACGGTGCTCCACACTGACATGTATCTGTGGTTGGTGGTCTAGTGTAGTGTAACATAGTTTTATTATGCAGTCTATGGGTATAACCCAGCGTTACCATGGTAACTGACCTGGTTCATCATCCCAGTCGACGCGCCAGCGTTCTCGACCCCCTCCCCGCTTGCCTGTAACACGTCGTTGGCCCCGGCCGCCGCTGCGTCGCCAACGATGTTGGTCTGATCTACGGTCCTGTTGGCCACTAAGAAGCAGAGTGAGGGACTGTTAGTGAAACTGTAACACTCAAATTTTGGACTATGACAAAACACGTATATTTCACCATGTGTGAGTAAGGGCTAGCAGGTAGCCTACACAGCATTACTTACCTGTGTTTACTGATGACACAACTCCCTCCTTTGTCTTATTGCCTGAGGATCAAAGAGATACAATCAAATTCATATCCATTACTAATTCACTGTTTCCTCCTTAAAAGAAAAATTACATGTTTTAAAATTCTCATGTTTTTTTTTGGCTTTCACTGAATAGTCTCTATATGCATGCATGTTTTCGTTTAGTTGTTTGTTGTTGTTTTGTTGTTTATTTATTGTTATTTAGTTTGTATTAATTTTTTGTAGTGTAATTTTCAGTGAGCGATGGTTAGGATGTGAGCATGACATGTTTTATTGTATACCCTTAAACCTCGGCTCATTGATGATTAAATTGCCTAAATGTATTAACTCATCTTGTAGTTTGTGAGAATAAACTTAATGCTTGTTAACTGATATTAATACTGAACATCATAGAAGGGCTTTGCCTCTAGGTTATTAGATCAATGTAATAATGGGATGAAGCTTATGACATTAACAGATTTTAAGGTTTCACCCATTGAACTTACTTTCATTTTAGTAGCTGCTGTTCCCCCCTCCCTGAGGCTTTCACATATCTTTTTGAGAGTGTTGGGTTATCAGTATCCATTGCTCTATCTAAAAATAGATTTAAAGACTCCGTGTCCTTTCAGTGTGACTGATGTGTTTCCCTAGTTTTTAAAAGTGAACGTGGTCCTTTTTCTTCGTCTGCTTATGTTGTTTAATATTCTGTTATCTTTCCCTTTCAACATGAGAATTCAGTGTTTGGTGTATAAGAGCTCTAAAAAAGCTTAGTTGAATTCATAATTTTATGGAAAACATCCTGTGAACAGCAGAGCCTCTCTGCATATCACTCTCTGCTCACCAACACTGTGCTCATTATAGTATGATCCCAAGCAGATTAAATGTTGGTTATATAATCTGCTGGAGTAAGGGGTAGAAGGAGGGAAATATCTGCTCTAAGAGATGAGAGGGAATAATGGGAGGAAGGTAAAAAACAAATAAGGAAAGGAAGAATAAATCTGTGGAATTACATGATGAATAAAATGCACACTGACTGTTCCCTCTTTTATGCGGATGCTGCCATTAACAGGATCCTGCATCCACCCGTCCTCTCTGCCTCCTGCTTCCCTCCATCTCTCCTCACGCTCCCTGTGCTACATGAGCCACGTGCCTAGTACTGAGCAATACTGCAGTACAGCCTATCACACACACACACACACACACACACACACACACACACACACACACACACACACACACACACACACACACACACACACACACACAGGAATGACACAGCTTCTTTCTCCCAGTCAACAAAGGAAGCCACCTGAGTGTCACTGTGAATATCTGCATGTGAGCCTGTGGTGATCATTCTGTCGTGTGTGTGTGTATGCATGAACGTGTAAATGAAATTATCAAATAAGATTTGGACAGAACCAGATGCCGTTATAAAGGTGATGTACAGGACACTGTTGAGCATAAACCCAGAACACGAAAGCCATTTTGAAATAATCCTGATAGGAAATCCTGGTAAAAAGCTTGCCTCAATAAATGTAGATTGCACGGATTAGAGTGTGTGAATGCATTTCCCACTTATGAAATAATTTCCAAATATATTGCTTTAGTCTTTTAAGGGAGGATTTGGGCATTAGCAGTCCTTATGTGATAAAAGCTCAGACATGTTTCTGATTTATTGAAAAATTGAGTGGTTGTATTTTTATTTACATGTTTTTAGCAATGTAGAAGATATCACACATGCATTGAGACATTCTCATGCATGCTGACTTACTACATATACCTACAAATACGTAGAAAATATAAAACATAACTATAAAGACTGTGGGCAAATACATACACCTCTGCTGATGACCAGATATTAAACCATTGATAAAAACTACACAAAACTAAATTCCATTATAAAACATTTAAAAACACGTGTTCACTGACTTGTGTTTTTTTATTTAATCACAGAGCCCATCTAGCTGTCAGTCCAGATTTAGCCTGTTAGTGAAAGCGAGTGTGCAGACCTTGATACAGTGTGCGCCCACATTCACACGCTGACGTATGCACTCTGCTGCAGGCAGATACAGTGGTTTATCGGCGCCATCGACCCTCCTCACTTCAGTGATCACATCTCCTCTCCCTCTTTTGTTCCTCCCCCTATGATCCGCATGTCCATTTTCTTTCCCCATCTCTTACTTTTCTCTCCATCTTTCAGTCTCCCCATATTCATTTTCAAGTGAGTGCCATCTCTCCACCTCCATCATCCCTCCATCACTGCGTGTCAACTGCCTCACTCTTTCTGCCCTTCCATCTGTTCACACAGGCGCTACAAGACTTGAAGCTTAAAGCTTTTTCTGACATAATAGCCCTCCCTAATCTCTCCCTGTTTTCTCTCTTTCTCTCTCCCACTGCATCCCACCATCGTTCCCTGTGATGGGTTGGCAGTGGGGTTGTTTTAAGAGCTGCGGGGGAAGGAAGGTGGTTAGTCATCAAAGCAGCACGCACTCGCAGGCAAAGGCTGCTGCTGCAACGCCATAAACACACGTTCTTGCATCAAGACGAGGATAGGGTGGAGGGGGAGATGGGAGAGCAAATTGCTGCAGTGCTCAAGTGATCATTGCCCTGTCTTCCTCACCTCCCTCCCACACTCCTTTCTTTCCCCATTTTCATCATTATAATAAAGATTTTTTAAGCTGCTGTGTGACGGTCAGTCAGAGTGCTGAAGGGACTGACTGTGGATGACGATAAAGACTTTCACTCTGCTGCCTCCTCACACACCCTCCCACTTTTACAATGCCCCTCCCCTCTCAGGCGGCCTAAAAGCCTGGTACTCGAGGTAACCTTGAGATGTGACGCATTTGCTACTTAAGCTAATATAAAAGTACAGGAAACCCCAGCATGACTAAAAAGCATCTGTCTGTCCTTAAACCTGCATCTTTATTGTGAATAAAAACATGTATGTAACCTATTTATTTATCTAAAATATATGTGAATTTACCTAAAGAAATGCATGGGAATGCATAGTCTATTAAATTCAGGCCAACTCTATTCTGTAAATTCAAAAAGGCAGATAAAACAAGTCCCTGGAGACTTCATCGCTGCATTAAGTCCATCACCAGACATCCCTCTGCAACCTGCTCTACAAACCATTCAATAAAACATGACAGGAGATGTAAGCTTGAGGCAGCTCCATCACATGATCCTGCAGAATCCCTCTCTGTCTTTTGTTCTCTTCTTTTTCTTTTCTTTTTTCCGAAAAACAGACAGACCAGTCCTCCACCAGCTTCTGTCCTGATACCTAATTACAACTTTTTCCATTTCCATCTAACTACCCCTCCACACTCCATCTATCCTTCACTCTTTCAGACCCCCACCCTCTAGCCCTGCACCAGTCATGCAGCAGTATTCTTTCAGTGCTCTGTCCATCCCCACTTTCTTTCTTTCATCTCTTCCTCCTCCCTCCGGTTCTGTCGCTTCTAAGTGTCCCATAGGACCCCACCTCAAAATGGTGAAAAAGCACATGATGCAACCCCACAACAAAAAAACGAGTACATCTCCTCCAAAACTTACCCACTTTCCATTTTTTAATACAACTCGGTGCAGCTCCACAGACAAGATGTGTTACATACCTACATACATCACCCCTTCCTTGGTTTTGGCAGCTGCCTCCTCCATGCCGGCTTTGGTCTTCTCTGCGGCGGCCACCACACCATCCTTGGCCATGGAGAACCCCTTCATCAATACATCCATCTTGGGCGACGAGACGGCTGGGCTCCCTCTGCTCCAAACGGGCCTTGCTGGTGCTTACAGTGAGTGTGCAGAAGAGATGATGTGAGAGTGTGTATGTCAGTGTGAGTGTCTGGTGTGTGTGTGTGTGCGCCAGTGGCTCCTCCTCCCTTTGGTGCTTCAACAGAGGGCTGTGAGGACCGCACAGCAGGGCTACAGCACGCAGACTGAGTGAAAGAGGGGGGAGGAAACAGTCAGTATGCACAAGATGGTGAGAAGAGGAGGAGCAGAGACAGCCGGATGCTGCAGCATTTTCAAGTCATGCTGCAACCCCGCGCCTCAGCCACACCTCCACCTGTCATCCATCTTTCTCCTGATGATTCTCACTCATGCTCAATGCAGCCACCGGCATGCTGCTTGCTGCGCATTTTGATTGACAGATTGTTCTGGACACACCTTTCTAGATGCTGAGCTTGTGAGCACTGTTACATAACCAACACAGCTTCAGCACCGAAAGTCTTTTTCATTTTTTATGTCACATGCCTTGTGAGATTTTGTCACGTAGTCTGTAATCACACAGCTAGTCCCAAATATGATTCTTTCATCCTTTTTTCTGATACCAACTACATGCACTGTATATCACCTTTTCTATGTATTTAATTGAATTGAATTGAATAAAAAATGTAAAAGAGGGCACCTACAGCTATTTGTATTCCTGTATGAGGAGAGAAAATGCTTTGTCACCTCCCTCTGACTAAGTCACAACTGCCCTCCTCATCCTCTTTCTCATCTCCATAGCTCTGTTTCTCTCGTACTTGGCAGCAGAGAAATTCTAGGGATGGTAGCTGCATTTTTGTTTCATTTATAAATTAAACAAGCAGGCACGCTGAGTAAAATAATTGGCAACACAAATAAAATAAGATGCTGCAACTCTTTTTCTTTTTGCATTCTGTCTATACCAATACCTAATAAAATGAAGGAGAGAGGAGTAACGTGATATGTGTGGAGCAGGGCAGTTTGCAGAGAAGAGGAGGTCTCATGTTTTAAATCTGGCTGTGCATAAGCCCACTGCCCTCTGGTGGCCTTGGCACATACAACATCATGACACTGCATTATTGTTGACTGAGGGTTCTTTTTAGACGTGCAAAAGACTATTTAAGCATTTGAGTCTCAAGTTGATTAAAACATTAACAATCCACATGTTAGGGTGTAGGGCCTACATAGTTTAAATGTGGTTTGGGCAGGAATGTAGGTTCCCTTCCACTGAATGCACACCTACGTTTTCCATAAAACACTTTGCAGCCTGTGCATGCAACGGATTATCAATCATACTGCCTTCTTCTATAAATGCTAGAATAAACCAGAAAAGACAACAAAACAAGACAAATTAACAGAATGACGAATGAGAATAATAACTGGACACTGTGGCAGGTGCAACACACAGCATTAACTTTCAAAGTTGTGTTCTGGAGAAATGTACTCACCTTTATGAGTCCTCCACAATCTACCAAACAAATGACTCGTCCACTTGGCCTCTCTGTCACTGCGCTCCTATAATGTTTTGAAATGCACAATCACTGGAGATCCTTTCTCCTTTGTGTTTTATGGTGAATGGCACTTGTAATACTAACCTTTAGGTGCATAACTCTACCTGCACCACTGAAGCCTAGAACAGGATAGTTAACGTTAGTCTGACTCTGTAATAAAATACGATAAATGAAAAACACAAAAAACAAAACTATAAATGAAAAAAACTGTGTTCATTAAGCAAAGACTGTAAGACAGGCTTTGCGTCCCTTAGGCCCTGTTTACACGTGTTGTTGCTATTTTCAGGATTCTAATTGGCCAACGTGAGCTTGAGCCCCTTTTTACAATGTCACCTACAGGTTTGGCATGCTTGTGACGGCATTGACGGCATATACACACGTGTACATTTAAAGAAACTTTTCTCTAAAAATTGTCATCTGTGCACAAGGTTATTTTTTGGAAACCAGAGGTTGAAATTTCCGTTTAGGAAAATAGATGCCCACGTGTAAGCGCAGCCATACCTGAGGTATGATTATGAAATTAGTATGTCATGATATAATAACAACACGTCACAGATTGAAGTGAGCTATTGCTTTTACAAAGCGGTCATCAAGTATGACAATATGAAAGTTATAGTTATAGTTTTTAAAATAAACAACATGTTCACAACAAAATTGCCCTCCTAGCCTGGCCACACATTCCAGCGGTGGCTAATAGCTAACATTAGCCTACACTAGCAGCTAGCACAGACTATCTCTTTTGCCTAATGCTTAAGAAAGGCACACAATAACACAGTGTTTCCATGTGACTTTTGTTTTTACTCTGTAACAGATGGGACTTAAATAGCGGTAAAATACACATTGCATCACATTTGCACAGATCTTTTGGATTATCACCTCTGTACATTACAAACATTTTTTAGAATGCACGCTGATATTGAATGTCCAATCCCAAAACGTTTCTTTTATGTCACATATTCATTATAGTAAACCAAACCTTGAGAATGCAGCTACAGTAATCTTCAGCTCTCAACCCTGCTACCATGGATGTGTCATTGTCTATGTTGACATCAGCTAATAACAGTCATATTATTCTGTCAAAACCCATCAGATCCTCTTTCTGAATGATGTTCTTTCCTGCAAAACACCCCGTGTGCTTTACCAACTGCATTAGAAATGACAGGAAATGATACTGATTGAGGATCGTTCTTATCAATTATGACACAACACCATTCTTTCAGTTTTTGAGTCCCAAAATAAGGAGTGAAACGTTTATTCAATTTGTTTGAGTTTATACCAGTTCACTCAGCCGTATGGTTTTAAGAAAACATTTATTCACATTGATATAAGTACATTTTTGAGTGCATTTTTACATACTGTTTTTGTGCATGTAGGTAAATCTCTGTGTGCATTTGTCCTTGTGTGCATTCTACTTAGCATGCTTTGTGTTAAAATTCCTATGTTTGTGAATGTGATTAATGTGATAAAAGAAACATCATCAGCTCTGCATTTTCATTTGAATATTTTTGTACAATTTCTCCTTCACTTAAGAGAGACAGAACCCAAACAAACAGGAAACAAAGAAAGAAAAACCCAAATGTGAGCTCAGGTCTTAGCAGCGGACAGATACATTTGACAGGTAATAATCAAGCTTATGAACACATAGCATTCTCACACTAACAGTTAGTATCTCACATACTAATCTAGGCTACAACACTATCTCACATTCCTGAGGAGTTTCCTCCTCCTCCTGTTCCTTTTTTATCCCTACACAATAAATTCCTTCTTCCTGTTAACTCCTGCGCTTTTGTCCATATCTTCGTTCACATGTCCTCCTCATCTCTCTTTCCCCTCTTTATTCCTGGACGTTGAGGATCTGTGCAGACAGCCCGTGGTGCCAGTTCTTCAGCTTGGCAAAGCGGGGCCCTTTCACCTCCGACTCAAACTTCTCTCTGATGGTGTGGTAGGCAGGTGATATTTACACTTTTACTCACATTTCTAAAGCAATAGTTCAGTAGTTAGTTATATCCGATTGATACCCCTCTCATAGTTTGCTACTGCCAGCAGCTGAGCTTAGCTTGGCATGAATATTGGACACAAGGGGGAACAGCCAGCCTAGCTCGGTCCAAAAGTCAATTAATTCTGCCTACCAGCACTTCTAAAGCGAATTAATTAACACATTGAGTTTAAAAATTATGTGGGGTTTTGTATGTGCATGACTATTCTTGGCAGTGACCAGTAACCTCCTGAAGTCTCCGCTGGTTGCCTATCATCTTGTCCTTACCTTGACTTTAACAGGGCTTCCTCATCTGGGTCTTGCACTGCATGGATGGAAATACACAAGACATTTGGTTAGGATGAACATAAACCTAATCAGACAATAAACATCAATGAGATGATAACTGAGTCTGAACAATAAGTGAGGATAAGCAGAGATGAGTATTGAGAAGCTCAAGAGAGGAGGTAGGACAGGACAAAAGTGTGTAAGGAAAAATCTGTGTACTGACGGTATTCAGTGCCAGTGATGTGGGCCAGCATCCTGAAGCTCTTGGACTGCAGGTTTGCAGCACGACGAGCCCATTCAGACATATCCTGATTCGTTTCTCCAGGCCTGATAACAGCCTGGTAAACCGGAGACGCACAGTCCACCACAGAGTCCTTGATAGGCAGAGCTCCACTGCAAGAAAGAGAGTACCGTTAGAGCTTGAAGTGTGTAGTATGTACTGTATGTGAAGCCTCCAAATGTAATAGATGAGCATAATGTATGATGATGTATGAAGTTTCATTATGAGCCATTAGTTCATTAAGATCAATAATTATTGTATTAATTGTAATTGTTCTTTTACACTGTCTTTGTGTTGTCCCATAGTTCCACATACAAGGTGCCTGTACTGTGGCATACAGTAGATACTGAAGTAAGACTACACAACAACATGACTGGATGTGTGTTAGAAAAATGAGTCAAAATTGATCGAGCACTAGTCGTTTGAAAACTTTTGTTTTAATACTCAGAACATTCCCATGCAATGAAATCCCATCATTTTAATAAGGTTGTAATGATGCTGGCTGCTTTTTAAGAGGATGTCTCCAAAAATAACACCTAAAAATACCTAAACACAACTCACACTCCCACACTTCAAATAAAGTACCTCTATGTACTTCCAGATACACATAAAATGACCTCTTTGTTAGTGAGTTTTACCGTTACGCAGTATGACACATTAAAAAAACATTTGAAAAAATGGACATACGTGTATATATGCTGTAGAATTTGCATTACATTTTCTGGAATATTATTAATTATAATATTAATTCTAATCATATTAATATTATAATATTTCAGGGATATTAGTTCATGAAACACATTGAGCAACGCACAAGCTGTTATGAAATAAGGAGACAAAGGAGACGCATATGAGGAGAGGGGAAAGAAAAGGAGCGCTGCTGTACTTACGACAAGGGGGAGCCCGCCTCCTCACTGAGGTCACAACCAGGAAGGAAGGTTGGGGAGGGATGGGTAGAGGACAGCACAGGTGTGGTTGGTCGTTTTTTGTGTGTGGATGGAATGAGCAAAGGAAAGTGGGTTGAAAAGCACAGAGGAATACGCGGCACGGACACAGACAACATGGAAAAGCCAGGGCATACAGTAAAGTATCCAAGTGGTAGGAGCAGAGCTTCTGTATTTGTTTTTGAGATTTTCAGAAATCTTTTCTAAAAGGGTTGATTCACCCAAATTCATTTACCCATAGACATTATTTTACCTTTGTTACATTTATCCAGCATCTATTTGTTGGATTTCCTCAAAATTATTTTGAATTGAAACAAAAAAGCCTCCTGGATAATGTATCATATTTATATAATATATACATATATATAATACTATTTATGTATATATAACATATTTTTGTTAGGGCCATCAGTTTTAATTATTTCAACCTAATTTCTAAAAGGACCATTATTTCTGTAAGTTTTGCACTCTGAATAACAAAAAAAACCTCAGCAGATGTGGCTTAGGGGAAAAAGGCCTGAATTAAAACAAATTCACCGTGCCTCGTTTTTGGTATTGGAAACAAGACGCAGCACCACAGCTGCTAACCCTGAACAAATCCACTTAGACTTCCACTTTGCAGCTTAATGGAGGAGGAAAATATTTTGTGGGGTATGTTTTTTGGTAATTTGGGGGAACTGATCCTTTAATTTGTCAACGTGCAGGTTGGTTTGATCGGTGTGATGTAAAGTGCATGAGTAGATAGAGCGCATAAAAGACTGGAGAGGGGATTAGTCTGTGACCTCACCTGTCGTGTCCCTTGGCCTGCGATTGCCCTGCAATGGCGTCCATGATGGCGTCCTGTGAGTACATGCTGATTGGTGTGTTGTACTGGGCGTGAACAATGGTGGCCTTCCCCCCTGGACCCCTCACCTCAATCGGCTTGTGGGTGGACAGGGCCGAGTCTTTCAGAGCAATGGGGTTGAAGCTGGGAGTGTACTCAACACTGTCAGTGTCAGGAGGTGGGTGGGGGTCAAAGGGTCAGTGAAGAGGAGGTGGGGATGTTTCAGGTGCAGATGTGAAGATAAGAGGTTAACAGACATGAGGAAGAAAGGGGAATTTTTGACTAAGGAAACAACAGAGAAGGCATTAAAGTGAAGGCAGGGAACTGGATCAACACGTAGTAATATAGCTGACAGACTGGGGGCTGTTGCACCACTCAATACTAGATTTAGAGATCCAATAGGTGGGTGAGTACCCACACAGACCAAAAACACATTGCACTTCACTGTAGCTGTGTCCCAATTCAAAACTACATAGAAATATAGGGGGCTCATACTCAAAAAATTTTGAGACTGGTGAGACAAAAACAATTTGCCTTCTCCTTATTTAAATCCACGTTGTGTACAGCTTGTTTCTGACTTTGCGCACCCTAATGGAATGAAGGATCCTAGGATGAATGGGCAGCACCAACTGTCTCATATTTCTACAAACAAAAACTCATCAGAATAATTGGACAGACGATGTAATCACATAAAAAAATGATTCATGTTCAATTAGGAGGATTATTCCAAAGCCGCAGTTCATTGACGTCCCTTAGGTGCACAATACTTATTAGCAAAATGTAGTTTATGCTAGCTTTCGAAACAGTACACATACATATTACTACATAGCATTTATTAATATGCAATGTGTAAGTGGAACAAATGCTTCATCCGTCATGACTGGCAGCTAAACCACTGTAAACCAGAATACAGTCGGAAAAAAATCCAAACATGCTAAAGATTCACAACAACCAATCCACAGTGGAATTCACAGACCACAGATTATGGTTGACACTGCTGCCAAACATGGAAGTGCAACAGGCAAACAAAACGCTAACGCACATGCAGTAATATATTAAAGCTGAGCACGACCAGCAGAGGTGGAAAATATAGATATATGTCATAGTATGGTAGATGTCATACAGGGTATGAGTTCTACATTAAAAGGATTACTTAAGAAAAAGCACTAAATATGATAAAGTATCAAAAAGAAAAGTACTCCTCTTTATTATTTTTTTATGCAAAGTTCTTTTTCTATAAACTTCCTAGCACTACAGCTGTTAGATACAGATGTAGCAAAGTATAAAGGAAGAAGTAGAAGATAATTTACGCAAGTAAAGTAGCAGTACCTTAAAACTGTACTGAAGGACAGTACTTGAGATGTACTGTTTTACCTTCCACTTCCGGGGAACAGATGCTGTTAAGAACATGTTACCAGAAGAAACATTTGATCAGTACTCTCAATTTGCTATTTAAGCTACATTAAATGCTAAAGCTTTAGTTAAACTTCATGCAAATGAATGCATGTTTGTCACAACGTCACACCAAAATCACTAAAAACCAACACTATCTGCCTTTGCATACTTCATGCACATTTACTACTGAAAAATGCAACAGTACTGACTTTGCAGCTGTGTTTAAGATAACCTGAAACACACCAGAATGGCACAGACAGACAGACAGAAGGAGACAGAGAAGGAGAGATGTAATAAATCACCAGAGATTATTTCAATAACAATGGCACCGTGTGTGTTTGTAGGAAATTATCCAACTATAGCATATGCTGTCATCACGTGTACAGCTCAGAATAGCCGCTGTTTGTCATCACTGGGATATTTCCCAGCTTCCCCTGCATCATCAGGAGTGACTGACAAGAGCAGAGGCCTCTTAGTCACATTACGCAGAGACACATATGGCACAGAACATCCACAAATATACACAACTACACAAACACTTGTGTCGGGACTGCAGCCCTTACATATAGACAAACTGCCATCACTGCAGTGGCTGGCACCTACATTGTAAGGCCACTCATAATACTGCAATGCATGTAAAGGAATGAACTTTTAATCATTTTTTTCCCAGAAACCTGTCCAACAGATCCTGTAGAACAAATTATATGTTCAAAAGTTAAAGTTTCATGAATTATAAATTTTAGTTTAATACCGTTGGAGGAGCATATTTTCAAAAAAATGTAGATCCATGACATATTTTCTGGGCTGTGCGGTTACACAAGCCTGTGTCCTGAAGGACCAAAACAAGCTTGGTACTCACTTAAGTTTACAGACAGAAATCCCACTTTTACAATATCACGTGTTTCAGCTTTTTATTAAATTGTCAATTTCCTCTCATCACAATGCAAGAAATGGAGTTTGATGGTTTAAATTAGCTATTTGAGGGGCTGTGTCATAACCAGTTGCAAACAGCTTTAAGCCTGAATTTGTGAAAATGCTGACAGTGATCAACTCCAAACATCTCTGGTTTTATTATAATTCCAATTGTGTTCTGTTCCACTCCGCCACCGCAGTAATGGTGGCAGTATTTGTGATTGCAACACATTATTCAGCCGGGGGATTCTTCCAAACACTACACAGACGTGTTTAGGGTACAGGAAGTGGAACATGCTTAGCAGCACCTCATCCACACGTGGGACATCTCCCTCCAGAGAGGGGGAGCTATCTCAGGTTTGGCAGGGGGGCGTCCAAGGGATTCAGGATGATGGTGTGTAACCAGAGCTGAACATTCCCTGACCAACAGCTGCACTCTCCTGTGTGTGTGTGTGTGTGTGTGTGTGTGTGTGTGTGTGTGTGTGTGTTAGGGTACGCGCACGTGGAAAAAGAAGTCTCACAGTGCTCAGTGAGGTGTGGTCACTGCGCTGGTATGATACTGTCGCCATCGTCCCTGCAGTCTGCCTGGAGCACGTTCCCTGACACCTGACTTACTGTTGGCCTTTACTGTAAAGCAGCTCTGCTCCAGAGGGGAAACACATTAGTGTAGACTGATATCTGGATGTGATATGTCAGAGGCATAGCACATTGCATCCTTAATTAACATCTACAAGTATTTCCTGACTGAGGCTTCACCCAAATTAATGCCATTCACTGTTCCAGTGTGTAACGTTAGCCTTAAATCAATTCCCACGGAACTCTACTCAGTGCAGCACACAGTACAGTTAAGATAAAGGCATTGCTGATTAGGCCCTACATACTTGGCAAAAATGGCTAAGCTAAGGTCGCCAAAAGCCTTTTTGGGATGCCCAACAGTGCAAATGTGTACTCACACAAATAACCAAAATATTACTTGTTTTGTGTCATTCTAACAAAAAATGCAAATGTAATCAGGTGATATTCTGACCTTTTTCTTCTCCTTTTTTTTTCTTTTTAAATAGAAGACTCACGTCTTTGGTACAAAAAAATGCATTTAGAGCTCAGACAAGGTAAGGAAGTCAGAAAGTATTGGAAAACGATAGTGTCTTTCTTTTCTGTGTTCACAAAATAAAAAATATGGAACACCGTCACCATTGTACTGCAAAACACAGGTCTTCTGATTTGTTATGGCAGCTTCAAACCCCAAAACAAACTATAGTGGCCCTCAAAATCCAAAATGGATAAAGAGCATAAAGTTACCATTTTTCCATGTAAGACAACAACGGGCGGTGTCTTGACATCCGTTTGATGCTTTCAGAGTTTTGCTTTGGTTGTTAGTAGACCAATGTCAAGTAATCCGGCACTCTGCAACGGAACCACAGTGTGTTGTACTTTTCTCGCACACACCCGTTCCAAAGTTTCTCATAGCCCTCTCCAAATGAATAGTAATTATTCTTTGATAGTAAATCAAGTCAATGGTTTTTGTACAGTTCAGCGGACAAAAGTAAATATTGTCACTTTGGGATCCAGGAATGTGATGACCATTTATAACTAGACCGAACAATCATCAATCAAAAAAACGAATTGAAATAAAAGTCATTGTTAGTAGCAGCCCTGGAATATTTCAATAACTAAAAAAGCAACCTACAGAAAGTTTATATTTTTAAATATTAACATACCTCTAGTGACTGAGGGCCAACTGCTGTGGCAACAAATCGTTACCTTCCTGTAACCTCACCAGCGACTAAAAAATAAAAAAGCAACAAAATAAACTTGACTTGAAACAAAGCTCTGGTTTTCCAGGAAAACAGGATTCATGAGGACAAAGAGAGACACATTTGCTGTAAGATAAATCCGAAATCAGGGAGCAGGAGCAGCAAAAAGAGTTCTTTAAAAATATTTTATGCAACATCAAGTCCCTGGTTTTATTCCTGTAGTTTGATCTCCTGCGACTCTGTTACAGGCCGGCCAGGTATGTTTGTGTGTACACTCCTGAAATAGTGCCATGTGAGAGATGACTGACTGTTGGGATAGCAATGGAAAGTTCTGAGTATATTTTTAGATTGTGGTCCTGTTAATGTGAGATTAAATTGGGAGGGTGTGATGTCATTTGCTTCATTCCTCGAAAGTGAAAAGCAGTACTTTTGTTTTGTTACATCAGCTGGTGGTTGGTTTTGGGGTTATCACTCAAGATGTTAAATTGTTTCTCTTAGTATTACAAATCTCTATGGTGACCTACCCCAGTGATGAAACTGCCCGGGAAGCTTCCGACCTCTGTCCTAACTTGCCCTGCATCAGCATCATTTCTGTGACAGTTTTGGGAGAGTAAAGGCCAACTGGGGAATTGTACTGCCCCCGTTGGCCTGGTGTAGAAATGGAAACTGGTGTGGGGGAGGCAGGAGCTTTGGCCAGGGTTGAGAGGAGCTCTCGATCTTTTTTAGGAACTTGGAAGAGTTTCCCTTTGGATGGCTTTTTATCCTGTAAAACGTCATAGGACAGTGGCTGCTCCATTTGAACCTCCTCTCCACAATGTTTAGCTCCAACCTCCTCTTTAATTTTTTCTAACTCCTTAAAAAAATGAAAAGAGATCAAAAAAGATATATAGAAAAAAAGAAGCTTTAAAGTCAAACAAGAGTAAAGGCATCAACTTGTTTAGTTTGCTGACCCCTGACCTCTGCACAGGTCTTTCTGCAGTTGCACTGTGAATTTTTGACACTAGAGGGCAACAGCAAACTGCCTGATTGCACAATTAAAGACTTGTGAAGATTACAGTCTCATAGACAGGACAAGACTGCATAATACACATGACAGACAGACACACATGCATGCATGTAGGACCATGAAGTATGCAGATGTGTTACTGAAATTTTGTGTTTGTTTATCCATTTGTTGATTGTTGTTGTGGGTGTGTGTACCTTCTGGTGAGGGATGACTGGCATGGGTGAGTCCATTCTTGGAGTGGAAAATGCTGCAGCACGTCTTGATCTGAAGTTTAAATTACAAAATACCCTGTTAAGATACACTGTTACATCATGTTTTGCCACTTTTTGACAATCAAAAAAGGTAAAAAATCAGCCATTAGCAAATCACGAGTACGAAGTGGGGTATACCTTTGTAGGAACATATTACTATTAATTTGTAGCCCAAGACATTTATAACACTGATTTCCTCCTAATCCCCCACATTGATTTGTCTTTTTCCTGTTCTATGTGCAGGTAATATCCAGTAACTGAAAATGTGCTTCTTTAAACTCAGGTTTAATGGAGACGGGTGTTTTGGTGTAAGTGTACTGGTTGTTTACTTCTGCATAGTGAGTGACAGTTTGGTGGTGGCAGACTTGATCTTGTTTTGGGCATCCATGTGCGTCATCCCCTCAGTGCTGACCCCATCTATGGCTGAGATGATGTCGCCCTGGGCCAGGCTGCCGCCCACCGCCTTGCTGCCCGGAGTTATCTATGGAGGGGTCAAGAGAGCAGTTCACACTCGGACCACTGACATAGATTCCTTAAAAAAACAAACAAGCAACTCAATAAATAAGACTTAAAGAGATATAGAGTAGAAAAGCAGATGAAGCTAATGTCTCTCTTAGGTTTATCAACAGAGTGGAACCACGTTTTTATCTAATATACTAATTGGTCATCACAGATGCAACAAGATTGTCCGTCACCAAAATAAATGAATAGAAAAGCAGCAGGATGTGTAGTAACAAAGTCGTTATGTGTGCAGGACAGGGATACACAGTACAGGAACTGTGACTCAGACTATTGATACAGTCTGTGCATGGTGGCTGATTGTTAAATCCAAGAAATATTTTCAAAAATGATTTTCGTTTGCAGATATTGTAAACTGCAACCCTGACAAGATTTGTTTTTATTTTCAAAAGAGCATGTTTTTTATTTTTATTTTTTTCCATTGTGAGCCACACATTGACCTTCACCTGAATCCTCATGCTCATGGCATGCCAGACTTTAGTGCTTAAACTACACAGAGAAAAGGTTAAGTGAGTCCAGAGGCCTGGGACATACAGTAATGGGTCTAGGTCTACAGTGAACTAGTTAAAGAGTTAAAAATAAGCAATGCTATTGATGCCTCTAGCTTCACTATGACTGACCCTGTTGAGCCCCCCTCAACCCCCCAAACACACACGCCGCACTCCTCCCACACACCTGCTACTGACACTCACTCAAGAGCTCCTTGATTCTATTCTATATATTCTTTCAATTGTTGCTCTCTACAATCCAGATGTTATCTGCATTATTTTACCACTTCACATCACTCTCCTGTAAATGTGTTCATGTGTATGGTGTGTGTGTGTGTGGTAGCAGGTGGAAAAAGCAAGGAGAAAAGAACCTTATTTCTGCACACTTGCCACAATGTGATCACACATGCATGTTTTCATGCGCATCTGACCTTTTATATATATATAAAATATATATATATAAAATGTATATTTATATATATATATATATATATATATATATATATATATATATATATATATATATATATATATATATATATATATATATATATATATATATATATATATATATAAATATATATATGTACAAAACAGATGATGACAAACATGAAAAGATTTCTTAAATTGTTTAATTTTTAATAAAAGACCGACACATTTTCGACAAGGATTTCTATCCTTGAAGTACCCATTTTAAAAATGTTCCTTGCATGTTTTGTATCTAAAATATATAAATCAATCCATTAAAGATATTTGTGCGTCTTTCAATTGTTGATGGTGTGCTGGAAACTGTTTCCATTTATTTTGCCTTCAGAGGGCATCTGAATAGACTTAAATGTCTATTTAAGGAGACTCATATTTAAGCCTTTTTTCCGAATGTTAACTATGACAACCCGACTAATAGTCATTTAAAATGACTGGACATGTGTTGTTCAGTGTGCCACTTATTTAATGGACAATGCTTCAGCTTTCTTTAATATTTCTTAGCAAAAGTGGGATGAAATCCAAACCACAGCAGTCTTACGGCAAACTGTAATGGCAGCTCAAGTTGTCATGTCAAGCTGCAGTGTCTCATATTAACCTGTCAGAGCCCGCCCCACCACAGGATTAACTCAAATCCAATGATTCAATGTTATGCTGGACACGAATGAAAGCTCCGCCTGGTCAAGGGTTTAGGAGACAATGAACTGAGGTCTGGAGCTGTAAATCAATAGAGATCACCAGCTGAGTATCAATCAAAGAGTTAACGTCCACACTGTTAGTGTCCAGGAAGCTTCAACTCCACCACCTTGTTCTCATCTCATGAATCTCTCAAATCCTCCATCCATCCATTCTTCTTTATAATGATGTGGTTTTCTCAAGGGCAGCTCAAAAAAGGCGAAACTGAACTATAAGCAAGGTATAAAGCTTACTAAAGGTAACACAAGCTGCCTTAAGCTCCCTTGCTCTCCTTGCTTCTTTTCTGGCCCATTCCCAACCCTCTCCATCCATCCACCTCTCCTCCAGTGCTATTTAAAGGAGACGCTGTAAATACACCAGCAGTCCTGCCAGAGAGAGAGACACCCAGTCTCTCTGCTGCAGAGGTTAAAACTAATTAATTTCTTGAGTGACAATTCCCCCACTGTTTTTTTAATTCTACATAATAAGTTCAGGCATATAAGATGAATTCATACTAATGGTTGAGAATGTTTTAGTGTAAATACAAGAAAATAAAAGTATGTGTGTTTTTTTTATAAATCATTTTTGTCTGCTGTCATTTGCGACAACAGCAACTCGAACTAACCATCTACTTGATGCAATGTCATTATTGGATTAACATGTAATCTGTTGTTGTTGACCGTTAAAATTAGTCAATTGATCTCAATATCATCAAAAAAAACTTATCTTGAACAATAATTTGAGTGCGCTGAGCTTAAAAGTAGTTCCACTTTAGTCAATCTGTAATTAATCACCTTGACATTTAAGCTGTCATGTAATGTCATCAAAGTAAATATTTCACCTGTTTTTTAAAAGCAATTTCAAGTTCAAGAAAATTCCCAGCAGTAAAGGTTTCCCCAATGTAGCAGCAGCTCTACTCCAGTTAAACTATTCCAGTCTTTCCACTGCTGCTCTATTCTAGAAATCTCTCTGGACATTACATCTGAGCCTCCCTGCCAATATCGCATGAAGCAACATTACATAACCGCCACTAAGTCACTGCTCACAAAGACAAATCACACCTGCACACACACATACATAGTATGCACATGCATTGACACAAGCTTGATGAAATTTCAACATGCAACAAGTTATTGTAAAACAGTGAGAAGGTGATTTCCAGGTGAAAAGGATAATACTGAGTTAAATCTGATCTGGAAAATATTTAATTAGACAATAGACAATAATTAGACATCTAGGTTACATTTAATTGTTTTTTAGGACTGCATTTTACAGTGTAGGATGTCCTATGATAAACCTGCTTCACTTCAGTCATTTTACAGAAGTAAGATGTAACCTATACTTCTAAACTACCTTTACCTTTAAACCAAATTAGTTTTTTACTGAGACCCCTACATGTATTTTCACCTGCAAATAACCAAATTGTGCTTATTCAGATATTCACACAGGGACAATGTGACCAAAGCGTGTGTGTTTTTAAGTTAAAGCGTTCTGTGTTTACGTTGTTGTGCATGTTGGTTCTTTATTATGTTTGAGTAGAAGAGAGTCAGTCAATCCGTGTACCATGTTGAAGATCATAAGTTTCAGTTTGAAATCATTCATGAACTATTTTGTCATCATTATGTAATGCTGTCAGTGCATTGTTTTGTCACAGCGGATTATCAGTTTGCTCTTGTTTGTGAAAAAATTTGTCAATGTAAAATTTCTGGTAAATTATTGTTTATTTGTGAGTTGCTTTTGTTGCAGCAGCCTGTGTGGGAGACTCACTGTCCTTACCCTGGAGATGGTGAGCGGCATGTTGAAGTCCTTTCCTCCCTGTAGTCTGAAGCCCCATGGAGCAGGGCCATTCAGAGTCACTGTGTACGTACTCATCTTCGGTTTAATGATAACACTCCTCCTGCTAACAACTCCTGCTGGCTGTGTGGTTTCTCCTCCTGCTCGGTGTGTCCGTGTTCTCCGTCCTCCCCTGCTATCCTTTTGTCCCTGTTGGCCTCGGTGGTTTGTTCTTCTCCGTCAGCCTTGGCTTCACTACCGTCTCTCCCTGTCTGCTCCCAGCTCTCAGGACAAATACCCTGGGGTGGTGGTGCTGCTGGTGGGTCAGGTGCTGTGGAACCTCTGTGACACACACATAGGCATACATTCGTGCACACAGATATACATATGTGTAGATAGACACACACAGAAAGAGTACAGAGCTAAGGTGAGCCACTGCAGAACAACAGTAAACCATTTCTGACTAGAGCCACAAAAAACCTCTTCTAACTATACCATGTTAACCAAAAACTCCCTAAACAAACTTGACAAATTCCAAACTCTAAAAAGTCAGCTTTAATGTTTATATTAAGAGAGAAAAGTTTCTTGCCTGCAGAGTTGCTGAGGACGAGGGGCAGACAGACTAAGAATAGCTGAGGTGAGCATAGACACAGAGGCCCTGGCCCTTATAAGGCCTGTAACACGAAGCCCCAGAATGCTTCACTGCCGATTCACGTCGCCAATATAGACCTCTCTTACTGCAACACATTCTCCCTCTCTCTTTCTCCCTCTCTTAGTGCTATCAGTTCATGCTGCTGGCATCCTGTTATCTGTAATAAGTGTATGTGCACAGACGTCATTCGATTTCATTCCACTTGAGAAAAGGAAACAACGAATTACCTGCCACCGTTTTCATAGAAACACCCCCACCAAGTTGACTCCTGGAAGTTGAGTCCCATGCTGTGTGTGTAATGAGGAGCAATTCCGTTAGAAACCAACCACAGCTGTTAAGTTAACACAAACGGAATCTGACATTGTTTAATAGGTGGTGACAGACTTTTTGATCATGTCCGGGTATATAAGTCACACGCACACCTTGAATTTGAGAAGTTTGTGAAGTTTGTGCACTGTTGTGACACTAAACAAGTGTTACAATTTTAGAAGACAAAACATGGTAGAGCAGTAAGTGAACACCTTAACTTCAAATCTACTCCATTTATGTAAGTTTTCTGGTGTTTAAAAATTTGTACACTTACACTTGTTCACTTTGTTGCCAAGGGTTACCCTAGATTAGAAGATTGATGCCACTCTAATGTCCGTCCGTTAAAGAAAGCCGTTAGCTTAGCAGGAAGACTGGAACTGTGGTAACGGTTTAGCTTTGTCAAAGGTTAAACAAATCTGCAACTACATACAATTACATTTTTACTAATTAACAGTTTTCATAGAAAATGCTCTTGTCTACACATTCAACGTTACCTTCTAGTCAGCAGGTTATTTGTGAATAATGGTATTTTCCGTGAGGATGAAAAATAAGATATGTGAGCATATAGAAAGGTAGAAAGCACACCAAAACAACTAAGAGCTTATGGGTAAATCAACATCAAAATCTGTTTTTGTGCATTTAACTGCGCAAATCAGATTGCAGCATCTGTGATCTGTCAGAGCCGCTGGATTTTATGTGGCGCAAAGTACTAGAGGGTGGTGCACAGACTTTTCATTTAAGACAGCTCACACTGTTGGTGAGATATTGATCAGAACACAAACCGAAATAAATTACAATTTCATACAACATGTTAATTAGCTGGCTTTTAACAAACCAGAATTTTCTATTTTGGACAAAGCCAGGCTAGAGCCGTTTTCTCAAATCAACTCTTGACAAGGTCCAGAGAATCAGTTCTGGACGTTGCCCGTGTGGGGAGAGATTGTCCGTCTTAGAAGTATTCTTACCTACTGGTTTGTTTTAGTTGAGGGGTGGCACCTGGGTAAAGTGGAGGCAGACTTGGACATGACTTGGATTACATCGTGGTTAAAGCCGATTCTTAATTTGGTCATGAACAACCAAGTGTCTTGCCATTTCCTAAATTTGTCAATTTCGGCTTCAACCTTACCTAAAGGAGTCCCTGAATGTTGTAGTCTTCTCAGTTTAGTCTCCCATTGCCAGATCTACCGCTACAGTGCTGCGTAGCAGGGTCTAGCTAGTCCACACAGCATTAACAGGATAGGAGAAAAACGTCATCTGTATTTTTGGCATTTCTTAAACCAATCACAATCGACATCCACAGCATTAAGCTCTGCATGGAGCCTCTGCAAAATAGCCTCGTGAAGGAACTTGTTTTGTGGAAAATGTACGTCCAGAAGTTATTTTGGTCAGGCGGGAAAAAACTTTTGATTGGACAGGCGGGAAAAAAATGTTGAATGTCCAGATTGGACAGATAGTCTAGCTAGCTGTCTCTATTTGCCATAAAAAAGATCTGCGAAGCAGTCAACCACAGTCCTTATGGTCCTCAAGTTCCAACACAAAGAAGGGGAAAGAAACGGACATTGGTGAAAAGATATACTGTACATGTGTTGTACTGTGTTGTCCAATTTGGAAAATGTCGTCCCTGTCTGTACTTTCGAATGGCGGCCCTCTGTATTTACAATAAATTACTCTTCTTATTCCCCATCAGATGTTTTCTTCTGGTTTTGAGCAAATATTATCAACACACCCACTCACCCGCTGTAAATTCTCCAGACAATGACCTGCTCATTCACACATGGGCTGAATTGGATAACACAACCTAGCCTAACCCTAACCCTAACCCTATTGGATAATAACCCTAACCCTAACCCTACATCATCTACTCATGCAAATCAAGTACCAACTCTCACCTCTGCAGGGCGCCACAGTTCTGCATGGACGCCCATCTAGGTCAAACAGCATGCAGGATAATCCCATCACATATTGGACATACATGACCTATACTGATGCCACTCTGTTATCTGACGTCGGAATTTTCCGGCTGTTATCTGCTTTGCTGGATGGATCTCTTCCATTTAGGAAACTGACTTAATGATTTACAAAGAAATCGGTTAGTGGACACTGATGAACAGATGATGCATTAGGAGCTGCGATGACAACAATCATCATAGTGCTGCACATAAATGTTTGTATGCAAATATAAATTAGTGGGCGGAACCAGATGCATTTTTTTTGCCAAACAAATACTTATGACTGATTCTTTAGAGAAGAGTTGTAGAACTCTGTAATGGGTGGTGCAAGGTGTACTAAGTGATTGATTAAATAAACAATAGGCAGATTAATTAAACGTTGAAATTATTATTAGTTGCAGCCTATAGTTCAATGCATGGCTAGTTTAAGACATGGAGACACAGCCACCAGTTGTGCAGTATTTAGCAAGTAGTATTTTTATTTAGAAAAATAAATAACAACACAAAACATTTTGTACAAGAAAGATCAACATGAAATCATCACCTCATGAAACCATCAATTCATTAAAGCAGAAGTTAATTTCATATATAATATTATATATTTGTTTGGTCAAAAAACTTTGAACATTCAACAACAATTTTGTACATTTATTGATGGGTAGTGCAGAACAAATGAGCAGTGGTGGGAATGTGCTAACCTTCAAGTAACATTTAAATTTGCATTTGACTGTTTATCATTTAAAATATTTATTACAAATATAGTCAATAATGCAGCAATCATGGGAATGTCAAAGGGAACTGCAATGTACAGAAGTGGAGAAAAAGAGCTTTGAAATACAAAAGGATGTTAAAATATAACATATAAAATAATTCTTCAGTAGGGACACACACACACACACACACACACACACACACACACAGTCAAACTCAAATAGGTACACAGTATTGGGTATTAGGATGTACTACTGTGCTGTGCCACATTTCTGAACTGATCTACATTGGGGTACACAAAGTCACCTGGACTGGAACAATCAATGACAAAGAGCCAGAGGAAAAATGACATGACTGTGTCCTGTCATGTCCTGTTGCATGTGTGTATATGTTTCTGATTACCCAGTCTAGAAATAAAACACCTCACATTAAAGCTGTATTAAGTGTGATTAAGTGTTGAGAGACTGAGACTGAAATGAGCAGTCAATTCATCCTGGCTACATGCAGTATCAGCAGCGTTTTCTTGATTTGATTTTGAAACGGTGGTTTTATGTGCTGGGGTGATGCTCTCTAATTTTGAAGTCAGGTGTGAAGCATTGCATTAGGGGAGGTTCTCTTTAAACTCAGTGCTTGTGCACAAACATTTGGGTATCTGGAGGGCCTACCAACCCACAAACTTAGAAACAAAACAACCCTGTTGGCTGCCTGGATCAGAAAACATTCAACAAGCCAAATGTGTGGCTCCCCTTCCTATTTCACATGCAAGTTTATTAGAATATACTGCCCCTGTAATACTACCTTTGCAAAGGTGCACCATATTTTTCTTATTTTTTTTTTTTTTAAAGCATGTAAACATGTTCTAGAAAGAAATCATAATACAAGTATGAACCTGAAAATGAGCATGATATGCCTCCTTTAAAGTTTTTGCATTTTTAAATAAATGCAACACCCAAGAAGACAAAACAGTCATTCTGAACTTTCAGCAGATTTTCAGGCAGGCCATTTCTCCAATTATAAATACAAATATACCCAAAAAATAAATATTTTTTTACATTCACTATATAGGAAACAAAGGTGCTAGACAATGGTGCTCTTTTCCATTTCATTGTTTAGTCTGACTCATGTTGTGTAGGAGCAGTTAGCGTGTGCTAACTTTTGTGTGTTGGGAATTGCTCACAGTTCATAAGCAGCATGGTTTTAGATGTCTTTGAGGACAAACAAAGTTTAAAGTGGCTTAAATCTGTAGAGTGTTGATTCTTAGTTGGATTAGTACTACCATTTTCAGAAGTCATTTGATTTCATTTTAATATAGAAAATACAGATTAATGCACCAGTATTCATAGTATATTTTCAAATGCTCATGTATAGTTGAACCCCCCCCCCCCCTACTAATAATAGAAAGACTGTTGAGGTGGGGATCGAGAATGGGTTCTAAGTTGAAACTGATTTCAATTTTAGAAAGAGAGATTCAAAAGGTTAAAAAGCATACTTTTATATAGAATGGACAAACGTACGGCGTACGCATTGCAATGTACAAAAAAAATTATTTTGGTTTCTTCTACGCAAATAGGATGACAAGCATCTGAATCAACAATCACTAAAAATCAAATCAATACCCAACGCTTGAGAACCTTTGACATTGTGTTTTTAAGGCTAATTGGTAGCCTGCGGTTCCGAGGTAAACCATCTCCTACTAGGATATGTCAGAAAAGTCAGAAAAAGTTAAACACATACGTATATGTGTGCAAATACGCACACGTGTATTTAAATGTACTGGGTACTCACGCTCACACACTCAGTATGAAAAAGAATAACAGAGAGCATGCTCTGGTTTTGAGTTACAGCATGCTGCTGCAGAAAGGTCCCAGGGAGGGAAATACTCTCACAGACACGCACATGTGCACACGCACACACGTGCACACACACAAGCACACACACAGCTGCACTTCTGTCCAGCTGTTTATGGTAAATATGATGTCTCCAGTTAGGCTACGTCAAGGGTCTCCTTGGCAACAGGGCTGTATGTTTTGGTCAAATTGTGGTTACCTTGGAAACCCGGGGGACTAGGCAGTAAGGAGGGGCTGGATATGGAGGTTACAATGATGGATGACGTAATCTTACACAAAGTCCTTGACTCAGACTCCTCCATCACACTGTCCACCTGTGTAAAGGGAAGAAATGGAGAGAGCAAGAGAGAGAGAGAGATAGAGAGAGAGAGAGATGTTGAGGTATTGTGAATGAAACTTGACATGTTGAATGTGAGTAGGTGGCTGCATGTTTGTGTGAAAGAACAAAGCAGCGAGCGTGGGGGAGAGAATCAAGTTGACAGGCCAAATGAAACAGTCTCTGCTAATTAAAGGCATTGATTGGTTGGACTGATGAATGGCTTTGATGGAGATGGACTGTATCACACTGTTGACTCCCTGAAATAAATTGCTCCACATGAGAGGAGCAAGATAGCTGACCATGTTTAAGTAGATTTTTTTAAAGGATAATTCTGTTTTATCACAAAATTAAGTTTTGTAATTTTAGCCCAAATGTCTCTGTTAACATTTTATATATTTGTTCTCAAAGAACCAACATCAAATTTATTTGTATTACAAATCTTGTTATTTTAAGTTAGACTCAGAGCTGATTATTCAAACTTGGCAGGCACAATATTCTTTTTATTTCTGTAGAGCAGTCAGCCAGCACAATCCATCTTTGATTTTCCACAAGGTTTGAATAATATTGATATCAGAGCAGTAGCAAATGAATGAAACTGGACAGAAGGGAAATCACGGTTGATTAGATCATAATCTATAACTAGAAGAAGCGGGGGGGTGGTAATATGAAGAACCGAAGAGATATGCAAATCATTTCACATTACTTTACATGTTCAGCTACACAGAGCTATTTCCACTGAGCTACTTTAAATGTTGTAGAATCATTGAGCAGTGTTAAAGAATGGGTGACATGCCCCTTTAAATTTAAATAAAACACAAATGACTAACAGTGGACAGGTGCAGCTTTTTATAATACATAAATCCCTAAAAAATATCTTACTGACAGACTGGAGTTCTATTACACAGGCGTATAAGCTAAACCAGGTTTTTTTCTACACTAACACTTTTTTGCCGATTTAATTTTTTCATTGGATTTGTTGATTTTCTTGATACATAAAAAAACACATCTACTATCTTACAGTAGCAGGCAGATGACTGGTTGGCTGCAGGCTGATGTCCGACATAAAGATGTCTTCAGGCCCTGTCAGAGTCTGAACAGTTTGCACATAATCACAGCCATTTAGTGTTGGTTACGATCAAAAGCTCCTCTGTACTATTTAAACCACAAGATCGTAGTCTTACTAAAAACAGAGGGACTTCCAGCCAAGACTTCATTTGAACACGGACCTTTCAAAGAAAAGAGCATCTCTCTTTAAAAGTATGTCACGTTATTTCCTCCCATAGCTTATGACAGTAACAATCATGTGCTAAACGCAACAGGATTAGTATAAGCACTTGAAATTGGGGCACCAACAATCTTTGGCTTTTTCTTGAAAGCCGCATTATTTAAAATACATTCTTAAAGGAATAGTTTGAATGTTGGAAAATTTGTCCAACCAGCAACACTAAACAAACAAGAGACGTGTCAATTGGTAAGCTTTAATGGCTAGCTGTTTCATCCCGCTTCCACTCTTTATGCTAAACTAAGCTAAATGACTGCGGCTGTAGCTTTATATTTAGCGGACAGACTTGAGAGTGAGCTCAGTCTCATCTAACTCTCTGAAAGGAAGTGAATAAGCGTATTTCCCAAAATGTCAAACTACGCTTTAAAATCTAAAAATAGCAGGCATTGAAAGTCCTTCAGAGGTAATGCAAGGAAATAAAAATAAGCAATATTTGGTAAAAATGAAGACCAAATAAACAAAGAATTAAAATATAGCAAATAATTACAAAGTGAAATATGTCATTTCCCACTTTGACTACAATTGTCATTGTTTGCAAAGTACAAGTAGGTAGCAGCAGCAGCAGTTGCAATTATAGACAAAAGTAAAAGTGTATATCCTCTACTCTGTGCAGAGATAAAAGCAGATGGAGGTCAGAGACTCCTCGACAATCAGCCGTCTTCATCTGCAACAAGTGCAGTACGTTTAAACACGAGTTGGCTCATACAAGCTGTGGATTAAATCTGAAACTCACAGATTATTGGATTAGTCTTTGGACCCTCAGTAATGGAGTCCTGCAGGGCAGGACGGCTGTACAGTGTGTGTTTGCAACATGTGGGTTACTTCTGTGAACTAAGATGATTACAGAGAGACGGAAATGCTCCATATAGTGAATGCCCCACATAGAATGACCTGTCATTTTTTAATTAGCCTGACAGCACAATGCTTAGCCTTAGAACAAAGAAGAAGCACTGTTCATATGAAAAGTTTTGGGTTTTACCTAGTCGGACTCACAGGATGTAGACTGTGAGTATAATCCTCCTCCCCTTCCACTATTTGCATGTTACCGTTTTATAATTCCCGCTTCTATGTGAAACAACAACAACAACCTTCAAGCTACAAATATACACTAAAATCTCAGAAAAACCCAAGATTTCACAAAGAATTGGATCGTGCAACCAGGCAGGTCTGCTTGTTTTTTTTCTGTAAATGATTGTAAAGATTTACAAAGACTATATTAAGAACATTTGCTGTCTAACAGGGATGTTCTTGCATGTTTGCCTACTGGTTATGTTATATTCCAAGCATGGCCTATGGTTAGGTTTGGGTTATGCTTGAAAAGAGGTAGGCATTCATATTGTTGCACTTGGTTGTATATATGAAGTGACAGAAATATAGTTTGAAAGAATGACAAACAAAAAAAGAGATCTTGAGAGTGAATTTCAAACCAAGCATACTTCCTCACCTCCACACAGCTGGCCAATCATGGCAAAGTTGGTGTGTGAATGTGAGATCGTTGGTTTTAATAAGTTATAGAAATTGTCAGATAAAGACCCTTCTATTCGACCTTCCGACAAGCAGTTGTGAGTGGTTGGATAATATCTTAAAAAGTAGTTTTATTTGGAACAAGCAAAACCTGACTCTTGGTCAGAACTTAAGAACCTTTGGAAAAAAGATGACAAGTCTTCAACGTCTTCTAAATATTATTCGGATGACGGAGAAGACAAAGAGACTTCACAGTCCATCAGAGCTACTTGCTATTTGAACTCTTGAGTTGTGCATGCATGTAATGTGATGTAATGTAATGTGATGAACAGTTGTGATGTTTTTTAAATGGTTGTGTAGTATGTGAAGCATTTGAACTTTGTGGAACTACCAGTGGTAGTATCAAGTAAATACACAGTGGCTGACAGCAGTGAATGCTGCTACCCTCCAATAGATCTAACCGGGGACATCAAGGGCCCTATTTTAACGATCTAAGTGCATGGCGTGAAGCGCATAGTTTAGGTACGTTTAGGGTGTGTCCACATCCAGTTTTGAGTTTGACAGTGGAAAAAAGGGTCTGTGATCTGGGCACATGGTTGTACTTAGTGTCTTCATTAATTCATAGGTGTCTTTTGGGCGTGACATGCCATAAACCAATCCGAGTGTCATCTTCCATTCCCTTTAAAAGCCAGGCGCGTTTGTACCTTTGCGCACTGCTATTTTGATGGCGGATTTGGACCGTAATATTTTTAAATGTAATTTTTTGCATGTGTGTGTGCTGCTTTGCTTCCTTGTGTGTCTATAACAAGGATAGTGTGCGCACGATGTGCATAAGCCTAGGCGCAGTTTACTAATGCGCTGTTAAAATACCACTGATGGGGATATTAGCGGCCTATAAAAACTCATATTAAAGTCACGCTAGTCTGGGCGCTACTGTTTTCCTTCTGGAACCGTCCTTTCTTTGACTTAATAAAAAAATTAAAAACTCATCAAAGATAGAAATGGGCAGTTTAGAGTGTTAACCAGACTCCATGTGATATGTAATACTGAGACACAGTTAAAGCATACAGGGGAGCAAAGCAACATGACTATATCAGATTACACGCTGAAAAAGCCTGGATTACCAAAAGGTCTCTAATCATTACCTCATAGAGTTACTTGCCATGAAATACTGAACATAAACATGACATCTATTGGCTTTAACAGGACACCAAAACAACATGACCTCACTTCTCAAATTCAGTAGGAGAGGATTAAGATCAGCCTTGACGTAAGACAAAACAGGAGCAAGACCTCCCATCAAAAACATCATGAAACTAATGTGAGAAGCCCTTTATCAGTCTGATGTCACCTATCTGACACTTAAAGTAATACACTTAGAAATGCATGACTTCACATTGCATACATGTACAGTTCAATACATACTAGTACACCATAAAGTGTACTTAACAGTATGTTGACATAAACCAGGCCCCAATACTCACTGTGATCTGTGAGAGGTGACAGATTTCCGGGTCAGTGGGGTTGTGGAAGGCAGTTCTCTCAGACTCTCCAGTGTTGGGACCGCTCACCTTCGTCCTCTTGCTGGCTTGGCGCACCTGGTTAACATCACTGGACAACTGACGAAAAACAGATGTCCGAGACGAGCAGTCCTCTTCCGTGTCTGAGAGGCGGGCCTTTCGGGTAACACACACAAATAACACACACATCAGTCTAAAATCAGCGACTCGTAATTCAAAGCATTTGTTATTGAAAGTGTAAAACAGAGACCAGATACTAGATTAGATATGAAGTAAACTCACTGATTCGCTCTCAGACAGGGAGGCCCTGTGGGGCTTGCTGGGGCGTTTGAACTCCGATTGGCTGGTAAGGGTTGATCGGCGGGTGGACTGGAAACTGCTGCTGCTGAAACGGTCTCTGCCAGTAATACACAGCAATGCCCCGAGGTAGGGAATATACGCACAGAGCGCTGACCTAAGGGAGAAATAAATAGAAAGATTCAAATTCATAATTTAACCAATCTATTATTTGATAGAGAAGTGTGGGGCCCTCTGACATCAATGGACGCTGAGGTAAATTTCACATATAAATAGGTTTTAAATGAGCAATCAACACCTCTTTATAATTAATAGAATGTAAATGTAGTTACTAAGGGGAATGTTATTAACGCAATCAGACACAATACAGCCTGATGGTATAACACACCATGTATGTTTTGTTGGTGCAAATCCATTGCGGAACTATAAATCAAAACTTAGACTAGTGTCAAGAATAAATTCATCTTAACAGTACAAACATACTTCAGCAAAGTCCTCACACAACCTGGGCCGACCCAATTACTTAAGGTTCTTCTAACAGAGCCTCCTCTTTGTATTTATACTTCAATATGGAGATTGTGCTGGAGTGCATAATCTCCATATCCAAGTATAAATACAAGCGCACCTCGGACCGCCAATGACTCAGAGAGAGTGAGTGAGTATAGTCTTGTTCACTTGCACTGCTCCATGGTAGTTTAATACAAATACGGCCAGGAGTCTGCCTGACCAATTATAGTGGGCCGTTCGGGCCAAAATTGCCTGGGGTGATTTTTTGTCCCAGTCCAGCTCTGGACATAAACACACCTGGCAACATGTAGAAAACAGTGTCAGATGTGCCAACAACAAGTAGAGGAAGAGCAATACCAAGAATTGTCACACTGTCAAAATAAAATTCTATATTTAGTTGGGGAGAAAAGCCGCTAGCGGCAAGATATGTCAAAGCATGTCACAGCCTGAGGGAGAACACATGAAACTTTACTGAGCTACTTTTGAAAAAGTCATCATTATTGATTTCTTCATAATGATCAATGATTTGTTTGCAGCATCTTTTGTTTAATGTATCTTCATAATATTGTAGTTGTATAGTGTATACATTTATATTATACTTGCATTTTAACCTTACTTGAACTGCTTTGGCAATTCTGAACTTACTCACGATCACAAAAATAAAGTAAACTTGGTTTTGAAAGAAGTGAGAGTGGTCTGGGTTGGGTAAATAGTAAATTCATCATAGTGTTATTTCCAGAGCATTCACTGAATCTGTTGTCAATGTGTGTTTCAGTTTGTGGGGAGACCTTATGGAATGGACTTAACAATGACATCAAACAGAGCCATTATATCATTCCGTTAAAAATTATATTAAAGAAATCATTACTTGACCAATATAGAAAATAAACCTAAACACGGGAATGGAATTGTAATTTAACGGTATTGTTCTTGTTGTATTGTTGTTAGTTATCATAAGACCTGAAAGATTGTATTCTGTATTTGCATATCTATTTATTTTGTGATGGTATAATTTTGTGAAATAAGGGGCAGGACTAAATAAGCTATTTGCTTCTGTCTACTCCTTCTCAAACTAATCCTTTTTTAAGGATTTTTCTGATTGTTTGAGATAAAACATAATAATAAAAATAAAATAAAATACTTAACAATTCAGCGTGCATACTATACCTGTATTTTGGATGTGTTATGGCATATATGATGGGGTTGTGGATCGCAGAGGCCTTGGCGATCACAGCAGGAACAGAGTTCATATAGGGCGTCAACATGTCAGCGTACCTGAGAGAGACAGGAGAGATATTAGCAAGAGGATGACTAATGAGGGAAGGAAATGAGACACGTTCATGTGACAGTGGTGAGTGTCTTCCCTTGTACAGGACTAGTGTAGAGACAAAGGAGTTGGACACAAAGTCACACACAAAAAACTGTGTATTTTTACTGGCTTCATGCTGCAGAAGAACATCAAATCGGCATGACCATCTCACATTTTTAAACAATCTTGCCTTCCTGCTCATCCTATAAAATCAAACAACCTTTCATTGTTTCACATTGTCACTGTGTTTTTCACATTATACATTCTTTAAATGAAATTATTGATTATAGATCTGTTCTATTTACTGAATGACGATCCTGTTTGTCATGACATGGATTAGCTCTCTCAGAATCCTCTGCTGCTCTGATGCTTTGACAGTTTCTCTCCATATCAGCAGAGACATTTCAGCAGAGACATTTGTTTTGCCTAATCTAACTATATAACCATTTGTACCTAAAGGGACTGAATCAGGAATATTGTCCCCCCTGCCAGGCAGCATACGGTTTCAATTCATCTGCTTGAGATAATGTCAGGTAATCCACGAAGGCTTACTTTTTTGTTTTGCTTTAGAATGAAAAGCCAATGGATGTTCCCTCTTACAGAACATCCACAGCATTGCTGAACCTGCTGCCATCAAAACGCTGCCTGGCTAAAATGCTAAATGGATGACCTTTAACTAGAGCATCTTTAATAACATATTTAACCCTAAACTATCAATACTGCTTAATAATTGGGGACCATATCCACCCTCCCCACCCCCCAGTGCCTTGATCAAGGGCACTGACTGGAGAACCTAGCACACACACACACACACACACACATTCACACTCAAACACACACACACACACATACACACAGACACACACACACACACACACACACACACACACACACCTACCCAGCAAATGCAGTGAGGGCCACACAGGAGTAAGGCGCCCAAGAGATGACATATAGCAGGATGACGATGAGTGCAATCTTGGCCATCTTCCATTCACTCTTCATCTTATTGAACTTCTTTGCAGTGTCCCTGTTGTCCACACAGCTGATCTTTGTTAGCGCTCTGTCAAACACAGACGCACCTTAGTTATAAAACCTTATTTTTGCTTTTAGTTTCAATATAATTTGTAATTCTAGATCAAATTTGACAATTCAAGATATTTTTTTACTTTCCAAGAGAGCTTTTATTGTCGAATTGACTTTGACGTGTATTGTACTCGCGTGCACACATACAATTTGCATCACTCACATAGGCAGTATTACCGTAGCATCCAGGCTGAGGAAGACATCAGTATAATGTGATAGAGAAACCCTGACACTTATACTGTAAATCAACAAGACATCAGTGTACTGTATCAACAGATACATCCATGTCTTTATTGATGCATGTGGGCCTATGTGCTACAAGTGTGAACACGATAATGAAAAACGGGGAAGAGTGTTTGTGCATGTACCAACCTGGTTGTGTGCCTGATGGCTCTGAAGATGCAGCAATAGCTGTAGATGATGATGAAAAGAGGGATGAAAAAGACAAAGGTAAAGAGCAGCATGGTGTAGGAGCGGACAGACGGGGTAAACGTCATGTAGTCCCAGGAACAAGACGTCATCAGACCCTCTGGGACATAAGCACCTGTAGGAGTGCATACAGACTTTAGTAATTACTTCCCGCACCATGAACCTTTTTACGTTGTCAGTTGCGGGGATTGACAGTTTTTGAAAATTCTATGCTTAATGCCATCATTGACTGCTTTTGGCATATTGACAATAGTAGTAAACATTTCAGCAGGAACTTAACATGAGGACATAGATAAAAACCCTGAAAGAAAGTAACTAAGACAGAGCGGAAAAAACAACTAAATCCCTCAGAGGATCAAACTGATCAACAATGACTCATCTTCCAGGTCTAGGTGCAGTTGTACTCACTCCAGCCAAAGAAAGGGGGCAGGCTCCAGCCCATTGAGTAGACCCAGGCAACAGCCAGGATGCTCAGAGCTTTCCTGTGAGACATCATCCCCAGAGAGGCCAGAGGCCTGGTGATCACCATGTAACGGTCCACCGCGATCACCATCAGTGTTATCATACTGCAGATACCAAACAGTGCTCCGCAGAAGGCATACAGCTCACAAGCTGGAGGAGAGGTAAAAGAAGTAGTACAGAGGAAAGGACTATAAATATCAGGATAAGTCCTTTTTCTGGCAGTAGATCCTGCAGCTCCTGAACAACAGCTGGAAAAACATGATCTGATTATGTTTCTAAATGACAGCTTAGGTTTATTACATTCATTCATGCAAACTTGCAGATATATGTGCAAACATGTACACGCATGCACACATGCACGCACGCACACACACACACACACACACACACACACACACACACACACACACACACACACACACACA
>NC_048427.1:5460442-5493103 GCF_013103735.1 Etheostoma cragini | reverse complement strand
TGTGTGTGTGTGTGTGTGTGTGTGTGTGTGTGTGTGTGTGTGTGTGTGTGTGTGTGTGTGTGTGTGTGTGTCCGTGCACTGAATCATTCTTGAACTGTAGGTCACACTCAAATGGGTAGAAAACCCATTTCAGGTCCCTGTGGAATTAAAACTATGTCCATACATTTTAAAAAGAGTGATCTTAATATAATTTGTCTGTTTAGGCTATTGTTGTCATATTAGGTACTATGTACAGCGTCTTTGGATACATTAAAAGTGCAAAAAAAGTAAATGCATGTGTTACCTTTCTTTCCAAAAATCCATCGCTTGTGCATGCTGGTGATGAAGAAGGTGGGTGTCTGAGTAATACACATGAGAAAGTCTGTGACTGCCAAGTTAATGATGAAAATGTTGGATGGTGTCCGCAAGCTCTTGCTCCTACATGCACAAACACACACAAACACACACAAACACACACACACACACACACACACACACACACACAAACAGACAGCTGTTGAAATATTGTCAGTAATATTGAACTAATGATCTTATTATCACAGATACACAGAAACAAACAGTGATACTGAAGTTTTTTTAAGAAAGCTCATTCTAAACTGTACAAAAAAGTACCTGCAGAAAGCATACATGACCAGGAAGTTTCCCAGCATGCCTGTGATGCCCACAACCAGGATGACAATTCCTATGGTGTAGTGAGCGTGGTCTGGTACATCTACCGTTGGAAATATGTGTCTTGGAACCACGGAACCCTAGAATCAGGAAAACAGGGAGGAATGGTTGACTTGTGGTGGTAGAATCATGAAATAAAGTTATGATAAGAAAGCAATGTCATTACAAAAACAAGGCTGAATTCATGGCAGTTCTCAGGATCATCGCTGTGAAGGAAATGTAAAAGTCAGATTTACACTATGATCGAGTAAACGGCTATTTGGAAGAAATCGCAGGATTTGTTTAAACTAATGTATGCAATAAAACATTTTAATGTACTTTGGGCTAAATTATTGAATGGTAAATTTGTCTGGATATGAAGTTGCCCAAATGTGGGAGGAGATTTATTTAAGCCGTTTTGCAGTTTTAGCCAAAATTAGAGTGATGGACTTCAAAATTGCCACTAGGTAAAAGCAGAGTACAGTTTCTCCTCTATTGGGGCTACAGTTCTAAAGTTTCTAAAGTTTTGAATTTTGAAGCACCACCATGCAGACAATTAACACACAGATTGAGTAGGGGCCACCCAGCTTCGCTTCTTGGCCCCTATGAAAAGACGTTTGTCTTTTCCCTTTTTCAACATTTACAACTCTAGTTTTGTTTGAAATAAACACAGTTTACCGATTTACATGTGAAAATATGTTGGCTCTATACACGCTAAAAGTCAGCAAACTCAGAGCTGTTCCTGGTTAAACAGAAAGGTCTTAAAGAGGTTTTAAACAGGCCTAACTATGTAAGGATCCTTTCTATAATGTTGTCATACACTTAGACCAATAATATCAGCCTGTCAGTGGCAAAATAAAGCACTTTTAGTGGACCAAATTGACGCTGAACATTTGCCCCATAGGGCATTGTGGCTGCCAGTTACAGCATTCAGGCTTAATACTGGACCAATTTCCTATCAGTCACTTACACACGAAGAATAATACACAAGAAAATAACTGTAGTAACCCTTTAAGTGTGGTTAAGTAATAGTAATAAAGCTAAACAATTGTCCATTAATTCTTATAACTCCCTAATAGCTGACTTTATATCAATGGTTTTTTTTTTTTTATTTGACAGCAGCATTTTTTTTTTCTGAGAAGCTGCTGCACCTCAGAGCACACTTGGGAATTCCTTTCAGTCATCGCGACACACTCTCCTGCATTAACACCTTCCTTTGGTCTCTTGCTATGTTTCTTTCAAGCAGGTGCACACCCACGCACACACTGAAACACACACCCACACACACACACAGACTACGTACACTAAATCTTCCTGGAACACATAACTCTCTTTTGACTTATCCTTGCTGCTGCACTTGAGCATGCGTGTGTGTGTGTGTGCGTGTCTTTGTTTTTGCCTACACCTGTGTGCGTAAGTGTCCAGAATCTGTTTCAGCAGTCCTTCTTTTCTGTCATAAGCTCTTGTAATAAAAAAGGAGGACTTTAGTCACTACAGTAAAATGTGATGCAGTGGTTATGAAAGCAAATTAGAGAAAAGGTTGTAGGGACAAATGCAAGGAGTGTAGGTGATGTACAGTAGTGTGTGTGTGTGTGTGTGTGTGTGTGTGGAATCTAATCACACTTGATCTGGTCAGACACCGTCATATGTGACAATGTGGCTTACTCAAGGTCTCCCCTCCCTCCCTGCTTCAATTCATTTCTTCCTCCTTGCTGAATCTCTTTCTCATCTCCAGCTGATTACCAATCCCTGTTAATTCCCTCCTTCACGTCTGTTCCACAAATCTCTCCTCGATCACTCTTGTCCTACCTTTGGCTTTCTCTTATTTCCTCTAGTGGCTTGGGGCCAGATCAACACCAATCACATGGTTAGAAGGAGGAAGGAGAGGCACAGTGAGCAGCACAGAAGTCTCCGCCACAGTTTGTTTAGGATTTAAAGGTGGTAAATTGTGAATGGGTAAAGTCTCTCAATACACTTCGTCTGTAAGCACGTACTAAAGCCAAGGTGACAGCATTTCTGGCTTTCCATTCGTCAGTGGAGAGCAAGAAATATAAATATAAATGGTGTTGTGGCTATCTAATGCCCAGTGATTTAAAACATGCAGAGACAAACTGGGGGAGAAAGAAAACAAGATTGGGGATAGAGAAGAGAGTGAGAGACAGAGTGGGATAGAGGCAGATAATTAAACATCCGTTGTAGGAATAAATCTGAATATAAAAATGTGCGCACACACACACACGTACATACAATCATCAACAGCTGTGCACGTGTTCGAATGCTTACAAACATTTACTGTTATCGATGTATATGCAACATATTTGCATAAATCACTCAGCCAAGACTAATTTAATAAACAAGGCCGAAGGGCTTCTCCCTGTACTTCTAGGCATGCTTATAATCACAGTAATTGCTCATTTAGAGTAGAGAAACGTAATTTCATTAGAAACACGTATATAGCCACTCAAGTGTTAGATTATAACAGAGAGCCACAGGACAATGTGACAGAGCCTTGATAGTAAAGGAAGAGGTTTGCTTGCATAAAGAAAATGTAATAATTCAATATTGTACTTCAGGCACAGAGTATTCTGATTCTGATTGGCTGCGAGGGAACAATTATTTCTAGGAACCATACAAAATCAAACATGCCCGAGTAAGGAATACGTTTTCTGTTTTAAATCTCTTCAGGTGGTTATTTGCTTTCTCCCCTCTATTACAATCATGTATTATACCTTACATATCCCTTACTGTCTCTCAGTGGAAGCACATGGTAATGATAGCTAGCTGCAGTACATAGTATATGTTTAGCATAATGAGTTTTTTTCATTGTTTTCTCTGATGTACTGTATGAAACGGAAACACAGTTAATCTCACTGAAAATGATCATGTGATTCTGCATGCAATTTGCTTCTGAAGTGGTCATCTGCAACTTCAGAGGCAAACTCATTTGTTTACCAGCCAACATACTCTAATCAACTGCAGAGCAGCCAGAGGACATGATCACAAAGGGCCACCAGCACACGCGCAAATCCACACACAGGATATGAACACGGACACAAAAACATCTAGACGTGTAAACATTCATAAGTTGGACCAATATTTTTTTAATCATCCAGATAATTGTATATTTGATAAATGATCAAAAAGGAAAAAGGCAACAAACAGAAAAGAGGGCTCAAGAGAGAAACACAGAAAACTTTCAAATGAAAACCACACATATTTTGAGGTAGAAGAGCCCATCTTCCTCAGTATAAGCTACTCTGAGGCACTGCTTTAGCTTTTCCAGCACTCCCACCATGAAGGCCATACCACAAAAGCTACAGAGACTGAAGCCTGCAGGTCTGAACTTCAAAGTCCAAACGGATCCATTCACACTTGTTGAACTACGTTTACCATAGTGATGTCCCTTCTCTTTCAAACAGCTCTTTATTGCACTACAGTGCAGAGGTGGATACACCGCTGTAGTGGTTTACACATCCGTATATGTAGTATGTAGATGTAGTCTCATTCATCAGACTTGGTAATGAAAGCATTCTCAACACATGTTGACTTTCAAAGCATAGAAATCTGTGCATATGCTTGCAGAATGAGTAATGTCAGAGTTGGCACACACCTTTATGTATGATAATTTACAACCCAAAATCTAAATCAGCATCCAAAACCAGTTATTTTATGTTTTTTGCTGCTTTGCTGCAAATGGAATTTCCTCTTTTGGGATAATACTGATCTGAATTTCAGATGTAGACTGCATGTGGTAATTAGGATTAGGACACTGTGTGTATTGGGTCTGTTATGGGATTATTAGGGCGCACGTTGTGATTAAATGGGTCTTTATTGTATAAACACTATTTATTTCACCAACACACGAAAAGTCACTATCGTGCACAAACAATTCCTCTGACATTTTCCATGAATAGTGACAGGAGATGAGGTCCCTAAACCCACCACAAATTAAGATAAGTATAAGCAAGAATTCATGAATGATATGAAAGGTGACTACAGAGGTGACACATATCTATAGAATACACACATCAGCTTTTTACAACCATTGCAGACCATTGCCTTCATTCACCTCAGGTGGTGAATGAACGGAGCGTAGATGCGCAGGAGAGGATGGGATACATTCACAGAGTAAACATCTCACTCACACCTACGGAACTGCTTAAAATTATCTGGTGGAGGATTGAAAACTACAAAAAAACATAAACCTGACTGTTTATTTCGCCTGTGTGCCATGCGTTGCTTTTTGGTTGCTCTGGATGGGATCGCGCCGCGGTTACGCATGGCATCGCTGCAGAACACAAAAACTTTCCAGTCTAACCGGGGTATTCCTTCAAGCACCAAAAAAACAAATACAAACTAAAAGAAGAGTGAGAGCCAGATACTCACAGCTGTTGCAACAGGAGCTAGCTCCACGAGCCGGTGAGGACTGATGGAGCTGATGTTCCAGGGTGCCCGGGCGGTCGGGTCCGGTGTGGGGACCCCAGGCTCAATCAGGAGTCTAGAATCCATTCCCTGTCCACGGTGGTTAATCTAAAGCGGTTGCGAGTGATAGAAGTGGATCGAGGTGTACAGTAGTCTATATGAGGAGGTCTAGGAGTCCAGGTGGCCAGTCATCATCGCTGCCTCTCATATCCCACTCTGACAGAGCTAATGGTACAGCAGCTGTGGAGGGGTGGGAAAGAAGTGCTCTTTGTGTTTCGTCCAATCCCTGCTCCGGGGATGCCTTTGAGTGTCAGATTTTTCTGTATTTTTAATTTGTCTTCGTGGAACCAATGGAGCAGTTCTATCTCCCGTTTGCATGTCTTTCACTTTCCCTATGCTGTAATTCTCTTCTGCAAAGTAAATAATTTACATGCAAAGAAGGATCAATACAATGTTTTGCCCACGGTAACACTTGGCTTGTGTTGTCAATTTACAGTATATATATTTTTCTTCCTATGGGCATCAGCAGAGATCCTGATTTTCACGCACAACTTGCAGAAGTCTTGCTTACATCTTGTGCATTCATGTTATAATAGATCAAATCTATATTTATTATATTGCAGCAACCTTACTCATAAAAATGGACTGTGTTTCATGGGCAGGGAGTAGATCTGAATGTTGAGTGTATCCGAGAGAAAAGGTTAAGGTCAAAGAACAGGAAATAAAAGGAGGATTAAAAGGAATTTACTTTTAGGTTGATTTGGCAAATATCCAGCGTAATGTTTTAATCCTAAACAAGAAGGAGTTAGATAGTAAGAATACAGACACAAATGGAGGGAAGAACTAAAGAAAACATGTCATCTGACTTGAAGGGAATTTTGTTGTGTTATTCTCATAATCAGACTCTAGTCAGAATATGAGTCTGATACTGCTCCATTGGGTTGCAATTATGGGGCGTGTTTTAACCGAACCAGGAAAGAAAATGCCCCTGTACTCAATCGGGTAGACAGACAACCAATCAGAGCAACGGAGTATGTTGAACTTTTGCTGAATCCCGTAGGAAGGCCGGCAAAAGCATCTTTCTGATTGACAAATGCCTTAATGCGGGTTCTCTGTTCCTCTTTTAAAATGCGCTGTCAATCACTTCTATGACAGATGCGTGAGATAGTTTCTTCAACAGATACATAGCAACAAAGCACTAATTTTGAGTTGTGTTTTTGTCCAATACTTAGTCTCTTTTAACTCTTTTATTCTACACCCACTCCTGAGGAAAATATCCGTCTCACTGAGCGGGAAGGTTTTTAGAGATTTTATACAAAAAACAGCTGCCTCCTGTGGGCAAAATCAGCACTATAAGAGCGGTAAAGGTGAACAGTAAAGTTTTGGGCCCCACAGCTAAACAATGAGCTAATGATGCTAGAAACCTCATAGAGTTAAGGGGGAACTGCAGAGTCGGGAGTCTATGTAGGCTTGTCCCTACAAGTGACTGCTTTCACATACAGTACAAGTATTATCAATTTTTTGTAGAAATATATATATTGATTACAGTTAGCCGCGTTACATCTAGAAGCACACAAATATTTCACTATTGAGTTTAAAATTGCATGCTAATGTGTATTTTGTGTTGACACATTACAGACATTGCTTTGATTTGATTAGATTAGGCTGATTAAATCAGAGATCAGAAATGCAATGATGTGTTTCTAACTTCACTAATTTCTCTGTTTTGCGATCTCTGGGGAGGATACAAATGGATCGGAGCTACTACAGTATGGAGGAAGATAGAGGAATATGTTGGCTTGTGACTGCTCTTGGGTGAACAATAAAGCAGGCCTTTCACCTCTATACAAAATGACATTTAGCCGAGGGTGCTCTCCCTTGTGGACGTAGAGAACGGCAGAGAGGCTGAATGATAGATTGTAATATGTTGAGGAATTTAAGCGTGACCGTCTTCCAGTTTTTGTTCATTTGTGAGGGAAGTGCAAGGTCTTGTGATGTCTCACTTTTATTATATAACAAAGTCCTTGCTCCCCGAACCTCATTTCTTTCTCCTCCCTCCATCCCTTTCTGTTTGCCTTTGGGCTTGCATTTGATTTTTGCACAATAAAGCACACCAACCCCTGCCCCCGGTAACCCGATTTACCATTTATATAACACCCTCTTCTGTCGTCTTCCGTTTTCAACAATATGTTGCTTATTTTCTATAATGTTTCTCCATAATACAGCATAACTGCCCTAAATCGAAGATGTTACCTCACCTCTGGAATGTTAAATGTTGATAAGAGGAAAATCTGGGAGACCAAGCACCACATTACAGGAAAGTGAGTGACAGGAAATAATATCATCCACCTTTTCCAGGCTTGACCCCTGTGCCCTTAAGGTCTCTGCATGTCTCTCATAGCACCGCACTAAATCATTTACCGAAACATTTCCCCATCTTCTGCATGTAAGTTTAAGGTTGCAGCACGTTTAAACATTTTTCTTCCATCCTCTTCCCTTTTCCTGAACTCTCTAACAAACCAACACATCCTTCCTGCATGTGTGGTACATGTTTTGATTTTATGTGTACAGTGTGTCCATTTGGCTGTATTTGCTAGTAATGCGGCCCTCTGGCAGCTGCCAGCCCCGCGAAGTAACTGGTCCCATGACGGGGAGTTCCGGCTGACATTAAGAGGATCAGAATCTCGAATAGGACTTATACAATCATAGCCTTATACAAACAAAGCAACTAATACAAAGATGAAAACAATACAACTCTGTGTGGCATGATCCTTCCATCTTACAAATTACATTCCTGTTCAGGTTAAATATGGTTATTTATTAATCATTTGCTTCAAATCCAATGACCCAATTTCAGGTCATGCATCAAGTTGATCTGCCCAGGATATTGCAGACGTGTTTGATTGTTGTGTCAAGAATGTGAGTTTAAAATTCCAACACAAAGAAAGCTAAAGGGAACGGAAATAAACAGAGGGGGGAGATATCTAAATGGACAAACAAAAAAATTGTTAAAACGTATAACCACTGTAAGCTTTACAATATATTTTATCTTTTCCTATTACGACCTCTAGTCCCCCTGAGGTCTGTACTACGAAGCAAGATTTGCCGTTAATGATGTAACTTCAGGTTCAACCCAGGGTTTTCTGTATGACAACAACTTGTTACCGGGATAAATTGTTTTGCAAATTGTTGGTAACTTTTAAAATAAAATAAAATAATAAAAACGATAATTACACAATTTAAGATACTCTTTAAGTGTCCTAGTTAGCAATGTCAGCAGTGACACCAAGGAGCTGGAAATGGACCACCATCAAGACTGCCAGGCGAAGTAGTTCTGCATACAATCCCATAGGGCTTTGGTGCACCAGGGGGCTGCCAGAAGGATTGGTAGATGAAGAGTGAGCAGGTGGGGAAATGAAAAAGCTTTCATGGCAACAACATGTTTGAGGAGGAAGGGCCACACGGGGCAACAAGCCAGTTGTACCCGACATAACTGATGATTTCTGTTCAGTGGTCTGCTTATGCTGACATGTAGAGGGAACTGGTGTTTTAAATGTAGGTAGGCCTACGTAGAGGGTTTTGTGAAAATGTAGAGACACCAGAGTCCTAGATTCAAGGGCTTTCTACATCTTTTTACTCATCCTAAATAACATATCCTTGCTGCTCAGGAGATGCTGCAAGTGTCGTTATAAACCAGTTGGCCAGCTGCAGCTTTTTCAGTGTGTGCATCCAAAAGGGCATACATGGGAAGGCTGAGGCATGCAGGACCAAGACATGACTTATTTGATTTTATCTCTTTATTTTCTGGGAAATAACAAGAATAGAGCTTGTGCGCCCTTTTCTCAGGTACTACTTAATTGTTTCCTTGAACAACAATTTATGTCTTCCATTGAAGAGGACGGAAACTGAAACAGAAAATGCTCTTTTTTTTCTCTTGTTCACTCAGGGGTTGAGGATCTATGAACTAGAGACAGCTGTTTGATCTTTTTACAAGTCAGAGGAAGACAACACACATGGACTGCGGTCTACTGTTGTGACAGTTTTTTATGTGACAGCTGAGTTTAGTGTATTTCAGACAAGTTACCTAAGATAATTATTGAAATTTGATATTTAGAAAATCGGTCTGGGTGTGATGGACGGCTGGTGTGATGGACAGCTGGTCAGACTGGTATCACAAATTTCCCAGAATCACGTCTAGGATCAGCACAATCATAGCTTGTTGCAAATCCTAAATTTAGAACTAGGCTAGAAAGATAAAGAAAGAGATACATTGAAAAACACAGGGCAGCTCCAGAAAATACAGTGCGATGAAGTAAATTTGTCTAATATTTAGCATCTGTCTAAAAAGTAACCTTGACCAAAAATATCTTTAATTTTTTATTTTGGTAGCTTGCAAAAAAGTTTCATTTGTTATGATTTATGTTAACAAGCTGACATAATTGAAAATTAGTCTAACCCATATTAGCAGCACCATCCACTGACCAATCAATACTCGATGGATAATGGCATCACCGTTCTCAGGAGATCTGCTGGAGCTTGGTTTGCAGAGAGAGAGAAAGAGAAAGAGAGTGAGATGCGCTCATTAAAGTTAAAACATTTAGAAAGCAACAACCCTGTTAACAATCTCAGATGGGTATTTTTATGAAAGACAGATTTTAAGCAGCGGGAACTACGTATCTATTTCTAAGCTTGATGAGCTGTGTGTTGTCAGTGCTTAAATCTGTTTGAATTTTGATTTCATATTTTTGCTTGCTCTCACGATTGCTTACCACTGCCAGGGTTGCAACTGAAATGAAAGGCTAAAGCAATGTTTATGGAAAGGACAAGTGAAATTATGGTCAGATCTTGTGCCTGACTGATGGAGAAATTTCTCTTCTTATACTGAACTGCTCTTTAATGTTTAATTTCTTGTACTGCACTGTAACTTATATTCTTGTATTTTAATTATTTTTATGTAAAACACTTTGAATTGCCCTGTTGCTGAAATGTGCTAAATAAAGCTACCTTGCCTTGATAAGCGTTTATACATCGGCTAATTTTGCCAGCTTTCCTTCCTTTTTTAGGAAGCAGCGACTGTTTTGCATTTTGCCTGTAAAAGATGTCCGCGTTCTTCATATTTATGTAGAATTATAGTTTGGTCTTCTTATGTACAATATGAGGCTGTGATTGGTCACTCTGTGAAAACACCACTTCTTTTATGAGAAGCCCTAGGTTGATTGAATTAGAGTTAACTACCGCCGTGACACAGTTTATGCAAGACCCCGGTTGTTAGGGTTAGTGAAGCCAGCTGGTAATTTAATTAAATCCAGGGCATGTTGATGTTGATACCTCAGACAGAAAGGAGTGCAAAGGCCACAAAAACACTTTTCCAGGCAATCAACCAAAGGCTGTGACAGTTGATGGTAGGAGGGGGGATTCAGCATGTCAATTAGGCTTGTTCCAGATTAACGGTGACAAAAAGTTGCGGTATAGTCAGACAGTTTCCAGCTGATATCAGGTGGAACACGAAGTGACAGAAACACTGTGGTGCAATTCCGATTTTCGTAAAATATTATCAGACCCACACATCAGCTTGTACACAGTCTCCAGTTGTTTTAATTATGACAGAGTAGCTGTCAAAATGCTCTACAAGCGATCTGTTGCTGATTTAATTAACAACAGACTGGAGATGATCCATGATCTGAACGGATTTAGTCTACAGTCCATGACTTCTAAACGTCACTATCTGCCACACAACATGTGTTCTGTAGAGAATGACTTTAAATCAGACAAATAGCAGTTAAAGTCCCTCTGATTCAAAAACAATAAAGAGTTTACAACATCATCATGGTGAGTCGATTGTGAACCAATCAGCTGTTAAATCAGATGAAAGGCCGGCGTTTCTCAGCATGCTCCGGGTCCGCCTGGATCTTGCAGTCGGTGAAAAGCAAGGGGGTAAGCCTCTCCTCTCTAAGCGTAGCTCCCATAGTGCCATTTTAATGCTACCGAGCCATCAACTGCAGTTAGCATCTGCCATTCATTTTGGCGCCACTTTGAAAATAAATAACTTAACATCTGAAGCGTTTCAAGACTCTATTTGTGCGTTTTTTAATTTTAAAGAAACACAGCAATGTATAAAAGGCTTCATCACCTTGTAGCTCACGTTATGGCTCCGAAGCAGATGTTTTGGTAAAAATAGGCTAACGATTGTGTCATAATCATGTGATTTACTCTCGCGTAGTTGACAAATCACCATATTGCCAGGAGAAGCTCGCAGACAGTTTTGACTTACATCAGCTGTTTAGGTTTAATTTCTAACGTTAACTAGCATGTTAGTTAGCAGTAATTTGCCTGTGTTTATGTTCTCTCCTAACACCTATTCTCTCCGTCTCTGCTGATTGGGAATGATTGAGATTTCTTTGCACAGCTACCAGAAGACTTACAACTTTCAGCCACGTTGCCCACGTCACACCTACGTCGTCAAGCTCAGTAGGAGGCTACGCAGTAACGCCTAGCCATCACCAGAAAAATGCTTCTATTTTCCTTCACTGATCTCCGTCAACAACAACGGGATCTGTTAGTCCATTTCTTTTACTGTCTATGGTGAAAAGCAACTGCGCTGCCTGCTTCTCATAACTGCGGCTGCTTTGCTCTCGTGGGCAGTATTTGTCAACATTTAACCTGCAGAGCTGTTTATTTAAGTTAGAAGAATAGCGATCTGATAAAGTATTGTACAAATTATGCTAATGTGTAATTGTGTTTATTTGTGCCCCAGCATTAGAAAGGATTTTCATGTAGCATCACTGTGGTTTGCTAATATCCAAAGTAAGCACTGCACCATTTGACTCCAGAGAGCTGGATTAACATGAATAATTATCATTATTAACAGATGAAATGGTATTACTAGGGCCTTACTGGTCATGCTGGCAAGCTTTCTGTGGCATACTGGTATTAGATATGCAGCTTAAAATGGTCCTCACATATTGTTGATTGAATCAATAAAGTTTATATATATTAACACTATCACCCTAAAATATAGGGCAACTTACTGCACCAAGACATTAACCAGCATCGCCATGTGTGTGTTCGTATTAATTTGGTTATGTAAGGTGGCTGGCAGCGGCAGCCGGTAAAAGCCGACACTGGCAAGCTGCTCTGGGATCTGGAAGTGCTCCAGAACAACCAGTTCAACAACATACCAGGGCAGAATGACATAGTTTCTAGTTCTAAGTAACAGGTGATGTTTTTTTTATTTCATTCCCTCTGATAAGACAGCAAGAATATACAAAAGGAAATGCTGCACATAAACCAAGTCTAAGTGTTTGGAAATCTGCCCTATTAAGAATAGTTTTTTGGATAAATTTGTGACATCTGAGAAGTTTATTAGGGTACACCTGACAGCAGCCACATGTTGCTGATGTGGATATATAATGAACATTTCAAAACTTGACAGAAATTTGGAGGAATCGTACAAACAGCAAACAGAACAGGTTCCTATCTTATCCGATCTCAGCTCATCTACAAAAAGGTATGCCGTTGGTCTATTAGACAACAATGAAATAGGGAGTGGCTAAAAATCAAGTGTGATCAGTGTGACATTCCATGCTCACACAGTCATCAACAAGACATAAAGGAAATCAAACCCATTAGAAGCCTTTATGGATTTTCTGTAAACATGAATACATCTACCAAAGGTGAGTCCATAAAGTCTGATAATGTGAATGAAAGACGTGTTTCAACAGTCTTTCTGTCTTCAAGTATTACTATTTGTTTTCGTGTTACTATCTCTGTCTCACTTTCTTTCTGACAGACCTTTATGCTGTGCTCGTGGGATCAAAAAGCTCCCGGAAATGTCTAGTTGGAAACATCATCCTGGGAAGACAGGCGTTTGATCCAAGAGATGTAACATCCCATTGTGAGAGGGGAGAGAGAGAAATATTTGGGCAAACAATCACATTGGTCACATCCCCAGGGTGGCTGCGTGGATATACCCTGTATCATACAGCAGAACTTTTCAAGACAGAAGCGATTCTCAGTGTCACTCTGTGTCCACCTGGACTGCATAGTTTTATCCTGGTGATTAATGCTGAACTACCATTCAAAAAAGAATACAAGAAGGCAACAAGAGAGCACTTGCAACACTTTTTCGGTGACAAGGTGTGGGATCACACGATCGTGGCCTTCAGCCAAAGAAGCCAGATAGGCCACAAAACCATCGAGGATTACATCACGAGGGAAGGAGCGCCACTCCAGTCACTTTTAGAGGAATGTGGTAACAGATATCTCACTCTTTATGACGATGGTGCCGACAACGACGTAAAGGTCAAAGAGCTGTTTGAGAAGATTGACGCATTGGTGGCGAAAAACGGACGGTATGAAGCAGACAGTACACTGTTGCAAAGTACGGAGTTGAAGAGGAAGGAAGTGGCCAAAAAAGCTGAGGAGTTGCGGAGGAGCAACTGAGCTGAGGAGCTTGTGGACTTGTTGTAAGCACTTGTAGAACTAAAATCTAAACTTGTGAGTTAAACACAGGTATAAAATATTCACACACGTGTGAGCTGAATAAGAATGTCCCCAGGTACAAATTTGTTTTGCACCACATTTGTAACAACAAGTGTTGCAAAGGTAAAAGTATGCAGATTTGTCCCTTTGTGATGCTGAGAGCACATATGTGAAGTTGCAATGACCAATTCGAGAGGTTGTAATCACCATGTTTTCATGGGGCTGGGAAACGGACACATAGAAAAAAGTTTGCAGTTATTGTATTTACATTAATCTTAATCTACACAATTGTAAAAATTCTTTCTGTGACTTTCCATTCAGAAAATGGGTTGTAAAAACATTTTATAAATGAAAATTTCGTAAGTCATTTCTTTCTATTGCCTCATGTGTGTGAATATTTAGTCAAAATTTAAAAATATAAAATCAAGGGTTTACATCAGGTCTACAGTTACAAATAGATGTTGCACCGTATTTACCTTCTTTGAAGTTTTCTTTGTTTGTTTACGTGACATTGCCCTGTAGTGTATTGACAACTTGCTCCATGCGGCCCATACCTAGAGATAACTGCACACATTAATCCTAAAGGGACATGTATGACATTAAATTCCAGCAGCATCTCAAATTAGTTTTATCTTTTGTAAAACAAACATGTTTTTTGTATTATCTAACCAGTGAGTGAGGACAAGCAGACATCTGGGAGTTCAGAAGGAGAGAAAGAACAAATGGAGCACCAACATAAAGATGACTTTGAGACTTACTTTGGTGCTTCAAGTCAAGGCGATGCAGCGGGGCCTCTGAACAGGTGGATGGGACTGCTGGAGCGAGAGTGGAGCAGACGAGAGGTGGCCATGGAGCAGGCTTGGACGTATTTCTACAAAGGTGAATAAATCAAATACCTACAAGCAGGTAACTTCTGTCTGGCTTAGTTTTGTATTGCTTTTAAAGTTCTGATTCTTTTTTTTACCCCCACAGACGGGAATGCCGACTCTGAGCCAGATAGGTATCGACTGCTGAAATCAAGAGAAAAAGTAAGATCGTGGCTGAAAACTCAACATACACCATCTGCGCACGGGACAGATTCTGGGATAGACTCAAACACCATCGAGAAACCGGAGGAAGAGATACTGAAAGAAGACTACATGCAGACTGTAAAAAGACACTGAGAATTGACACTTGCTGTCACATCACGGTCTCGTCCAATATTAGCGAGTTCTGTCATAGGAGTGTTGATTTATGTAGTAGTGACCTCTGCAACACATTCTGACGCCTCTGTTTCACAATACAATGAAAGAGTAAATGCATTTTTGGCAGTTTCTTGCCTCATTCGTGACACCTCACAAAGGAAATAACTGTGTTTACGCACAAACAGCCATTCTAAAAGTCTTCAGAGTGCCCTGAGTTTTCCAAAGGTTTTGTTTACAGTGACCCAAATCGCCATTTGTGTGTAAACAAAAGGCCAAAAATCATCCAAAAAAGTACATGTACGTGTGGAGTAGTCCCCAGTTCTGGGAAGTAAGTACTGAATATTAGAAACATTCCAAATATTGCAAAGCTCGGAGGGTTGGACGAACAAAAATTTGCTCATGCTCATAAGGCATGTGTATATTTATACTGTAAGGATGCATGTTGAGGTTGTGGGTTAGGGTTAGGCTTAGGCAGTGTGTGATCATTCATTTAAACCATTTTGCTCTTTGGGGAGCATAGGTGATTGATGAACTTTCTCCTGCTTGTTGGGTGGCTGTCTCTGCTTCCTTCCAGGATGATGTTACAATGAGGTCTGCCTCCACTTAACTTCTCTGGCTAAACTTAGTTAGTTATTGTGTTCGGCCAGTAGATTGGGAAGTGAGATACGCTCCATTTTCCCAAGAAATACACCTGGGGAGCCCAGGATAATTAGTGTATACAGTAAATGCCGGTGTGCACGGTTGTATTGTATGTTCCGAATTAAAGATGCTTCATCAAATCTTTATTAAAGCTACCACGCAAATGCCGCTGCTTAATAATAAAGTCCAACCTTGAAATGTTGTTACTATATTAATAAAGCTGGATAAAATTTTCAGGTACAGTGTTTTTTTTCCCCCAATTGCTTTTCATACAAGAACTGCAGCTTCCAGTTCAGCTTATTATTAAAGTCATCTTCTGAACAAAAACTTGGTACAGACCAAGGAAAGAAATAAAACAATTTAATTATATTTACTTTGTTTCACTTAACTTTTAATGATGAAATGTCAATCTAAAGAGTAGGACACAAACAACACCCATCTAACTGATCACGCAAAATCCCTGTACTCACAGGGTGACAAACATGCATGTGACCATGGTTACCGAATTACTTGCATTGTTTTGCTTTTACACCACAAAACAAACAACAAATAAAGTTGTCCATACGCTACCATATACTTTGGAGAATTCAAACTGTTAAATAGTTTATAGGAATAAAACAGAAGATTAAACAATTATATACGGTGGGCATTGTGTTTTTATTACCCACCTCAATGTACCTTTATGACGAATCAACGCATAATGTTAAGAAATTATCAAAGAACAACATGATAAAGTCATCATATCACAGACGGGAAATAGAGGGAGATTGGTAACAATGATAAGAGGAAGTAGACAGAAGGGTCTGAGAGAGTAGAATCACATGAAGAGTGACCAAGAGTTAGAAAGCATGTTCTGAATCCTGCTGAGGCCCCTGAGCTCATCAGCAGGACTGTTAGACGGGATCAGAAGGACAAGGGCAGTGTGGCAAGATGGGATCACAATGAACATTAATCCAGAGCTAAACTCTCTACATTTCTGTATACACAGAGACAAAAATCAATATATATATATATATATATATATATATATATATACACCCACACTCGCAGCAGTGGTGTGTGGTGTCAGTTAACATGCTGTGCTATATTATATAGTATAATAAAAGCAATCAATATGAAATGACATCCATACATGTTTCAGCAAGTGCCTTTGTGTAGCTCAGGCTGAACAACGATTTTCTTTCTTTGTTGTGTCCACTTAAGGTAAGGACTCATTCCCTACCCAGAGTACGTGGCAGCGCACCCAACCCCATGCAGCAGTTCCTCCCACAGTTGGTGGGCCCACGTTATGTCTGACTGACTGAAATGGGATATGGGATAACAATTACTTTTTAGAAATGTTTCATAATATATTGTCTCTAGAAGTTTATTATTCTACTTTTGTTTTTGTTAAAGAAGAAAAAAGAAATTTGCAACACAAAATACTATCGAATCACAATGCAAACCGAATCGGCATCCATATATCGTGAAAGAATAAAATCCGGACAAAAGCATATCGTCCCAGCCCTAGGATGCTAATGCTGCAATCCCAGAACACATCCTAACCAGAAGAGATGGAACCTTGGACTTTGAACTCTATTGGGAGAAACTTTATAAACACAACACGATGGTCAGAGAATACAGTAACACAAAAATGGAAGGTTCGGTTGGTTAATGTGTCTGCAGTGTGCATGTAACTGAAAGAAAATTGCAGTATCAATGATTAGGTAATTTTGTACACTGACAGGGAGTGTAGAAGATTGCACAGTATTATGTTGTTTGTGTTCACATCTTTCATGACTGCACAGGTGGTACTGACTCGGAAGATGTTAGTGAATGAGACAGAGGACATCACTTAATCACAACATGACGGCTGATGTTAGTCTTAGTTTGAGTTATCACAAAGAAGCATCTGGCTGTCCCATGTACTCCTCACATAAAAGGCAAACGGCTTAGAATAAAATGGCCTCCAAGAGATTAAAAAGGCACTGCGGGTGAAGAGATTTCATACTTCTGATAGACGAGATGAACAAGGGCATGTCAAAGCTGACAAACAGCCAGTTGGAACTCTTTCTTTGCATATATAAAAAGAAGAGATTAGGTGAGAGAGACTGAATGAGGGAGAGAAAAATATTAATCATCAGGTTTTTGAGAGGGTAGGGTTGAAGAGTGTGTGGGACCAAGGGAGCAGGTTTTAAATGTGGAATTAAAAGGAAAACAGGACAGTGAATTGACATAAGGGACTTTAAAAGTTAAAATGATACTATGGCAAAGGGTATACAGATTTTAGCAAAAGAGGCTGTGCCAGATAATCCTCTCGGCTCTCTACTGACCCTTGAGGTGAGGCATTCTGGGGTAGAGAACACAGGAGGGGATGGACAGCACAGACAAATAATGTTGATGTTTTTTTACTAAACATTTGACAACAAAACAAAGATTTAATTAGAATTTTTTTAGCAGTTCAAATAAATCAATTAAACGTATAGAGACAACAAACTGATTAAAGCAGAGAATCCTCACGTGTACAGTAAGATGCTGGAAACAGGGTAAGCGGTTTGTGCATTCTTAAACAGTTTGTCAGAAGTGTTTTTGAGTTATTTGTGGTTGAGCCTCTGCATATCATAAACGGAAATAGTTTCACATTTTGGGAAATACACATCTGCTTTCTTGCTGAGCGTTAGATGAGAACATTGATACAACTTATAAAAACGGAGAGTGGTATGAATATTCTCAACAAAAAAACGAAGAAACGTATTTCCCAAAATTTTGAATTGCTCTTATTATCAGGTCATTGTTTAAGCATAACTTCCAAAACTGAGAAGAATATGGCATGCAAAGCCTTTTGTTCCGCTATAGCATCGCCCTGTGAGCCAATCAGATGACCTTACTTGGTTAAGCAGTCAAGTCAGCTAAAGATAACATGGGTTTTGGCTAACAGGCCAAAAGGGAGAAAGATTGGTGAGATAGTTGCCCATCTGTATGGACATCAGGTAGGTGTGTAACACTGAGCCTATTACACCTGGTTCACAGGAGACGCTGATGTCCTCATTTAAACAAACATCTTTTAAGCAAACTAAGTCGACATTTCTGGTTAGCCGGTGACCTCTCGCGGCTTTCATTATTATTGCAAGAGCAAACAAGGAAGTGAGATAGCAATGTATAAAATGCATCACATTCTGCTTAAGGATGTTGGTTCGGGTGGTGGAAGGGTCAAACAAACACAGGAATTTCACTAAGGAGACCGGGGTTTGTCTCCCGACCAAAAGTCAGCCTGTCATGCCTAAATGTTACTAGTTCCATTTCACAATGTTTACTACTTGTTGAAACGTGCGGCCTATGTGTTAAATAGAATTGTCACATGACTACGATCACATTATATATCCCCCACCGTGAAGCAGCAAAAAGAATAGCCATATGTATTATTTTGAAAATCGTTGTAAATCAACCTGTAATGACGTTTAGGTATGAAGCTGTATCGGCCTGTGTCTCCCAAATCTGACCTTGAAAAAAAACAGCACCAAAGATGATAGTATCAGCCCAGTATCTAGGAATTCCTTTTGATGAAAGATTCTGGATTCTGTAGTGCCAACATTCAGTACAAGTAATGCAATGTTTATGTACATGGAAAAAAGTTTGGACATAGCCAGATCAAATGTAACAAACTACAAAAAACAGCCAACTTTCCAATAATTTCTTCTAAAAATCCATGATTACCGAAGGAGCACAACAGGATGGCCTTGAATCCTTCAATTTTGTATGGGCTTAAACTGAAGTGACTGAAATACAGAGAAAATTTAGCAGTCTATTGGAAGAAAATAAAGTTTTTGTGATGTCTCGGACCAACAATACATTTTTCTTGTTCTCTTTTTTCTCTCCCTAACCTTAACCATGTAATTTACATTGCTTAGTTTTAACCATTTTGGCACTGCATTTTTTACTGGTGAGTAAGCCACTCTGCCCCCCCCCCCACCCACCCAGGTAACGTTTTATCGATTGTTTCAGTATATTATTATTAACATGACTTCTGGCTGGAGCTGCTGCATCAGTGAAAGGGAACAGTTAAGCCACATGATCTGGGGGGATAAAGTGGGGAGATATGAGACGGCAAGGCTGATTGAAAGACAGAACAGAAAGTAAGGATTGTAGAGTCAGAGAGAGAACGAGAGAAAGAATGACATATGAGGAAGAATGGCAGAGAGAAGGGAAGAGTGGAAATGAAGGGAAAGAAAATGGTGAAAGACAGAGAGGCAAAGGGAAGGTGTCCGTATGTTTGGAGGCAGAGGATGGCTTTGGCATCAAGCATTTCTGTTAAGGATTAAGGGTTACTTCTCAACCAGAGGCCTTTAATAGTGCAATACCTCCATATCTCACACACACACACACACACACACGCACACAAACACACAAACACACACACACACACAAGCACTCTGGCATGGGCTAAAATGACAATGATAATAATAATTGCAGTGATTACCGCTTGTTCCATATCTCCAAGCCATTACTCCCTTGTGTTTATTCTTTTGTACTAAACTGTCTGCACTTAATCTTCTCTATCTCTGTGGCTTTCAGCAAGCACAGCTGGGAGAGGAGGAGAGGACATTACAAACATTATATACATCCACTTATTCTGGAATCGCCAATGGACTGCTGTAGACATGTCATCAAAACCCCGAAAGGGAGTTCTGGCTTTTTCTGGCAAAATAATGGCAGGTTGTGGAGTTTGTGTGTGTGTGTTTAATGTTGAATCCCATTCATTTTCTAAATAAGGACTTTTGATTATTAATAGGGCAATTTCTATTAATTTTGTCGAGTTTTGCATAGGCTTTCATTATGAAAAGTACCCGTCGACGCAGATTCCCATAGCTGTGCCTGCATGCACAAGGTGATAGAAGGGAGGGACGCTGCTCTGCTCTGCTCTGCTCCCAGTGACATGTTGGATGTCATCAATGTTCCATGTCCCGGCACGGATCAATGCCTTTTCACAATAACAATGCTTCCAGCAGTTGAAAGTATTCCTCTCTCCATCATCCTCCTTCCTTCGTTTAGTTTTTGGCTAGAGGACGACATGACCCGTCATGGCCTTGACCTGCCGCCACTAAATTACAAGTGTACACGTCATCATATAAGAACGCTTACCTGGAACCAAAAATATAATAATATAAATAAATAAATAATATAATATAATAATAAACTGGTATAGTTGAATAAATAAATCAATTGTTTTATGGTCACCTCATAGCTGGTTGGCTTGGTTCCATATATTATACATTACATATAGACACTTCATTTATGAACATTCAATGGGGATATTAGATGGGGAAACTCAATTCAGGAACCAGAACTTTGTGAACCCATCGTCATAGTTAACTGATCACAAGCTGAATAAAAAGCCAGGGAGGGTGCACACAGACAAAAATAGACCAATAAATAAATAAAGTTTTTCTTACAATGAGGAAGTCATGCCTGGGTTGCAGAAGAGGGACACATGGGGTAAAAATAACCTGAAAGTTTCTATTTCTCTCTGATGTCTTCTCCAGCACATCTCCCTCCTCCGCTACTGCGTTATTTTTAGCCCACGACGACTCTCCTACAGGGAGCATGAGCGTCTGTCTGCCACCACACGTGAGTCCTGGGCACGTGCACTGCTCTCCATTAGACAAAGCTCTCAGGTGTTAAGACACAACCAACAACACCACCGCTGGTACCAAGAGAGCGTAATTAAGGAGGGAGAGGGAATAAGAGAAAAGGAAGACAAAAGGGAGGACAGATAGATAATAATTTGGGTAGATTATAATCATTTGACTGGCTTGGTTACTGGTCTGCTTTTATGCTGCTGGAATGTGTTCTTAAGACATTTTCCCAAAAGGAGCTGAGCTATATTTCACAGGTTAAGAAATAAAAGTGAGGAATCGCTTCCGTCTGCATGCGTTTTTTGACAGCGGGTAAACATTATGTGATATTTAGAGATGGCAATGTCAGCCCATTGTGAACAGTCACTTTGGACTGAAATGCAATAGATTTTGGTGATCTTCTGACTTTTTTTCGAGCCCCACCAGCAGATTCAACATTTCTTGCCATTAGTGAAATATAACTATTGGATGGATCCCCATGACATTTGGTGCAGAGCATGTGAACATGCTTATATTGGCTTAACAGCGCTGTGCACAAGCCTCACAGGGCTGCCAGCATGGCCGGAAACTCTTAGCCTCGCTTTAACCTGCATCTTAGCTGAAGTGAGAAACACTGACTAAGATCATCACATCTTTTTTTTGCCCCAATTGAAAAATTATTTAAAATCTAAATAAATCACCAAAATACATGCCTCTATTTAACCAACCCTCCATCCCTTAGTAACCGTGAGAGTGCAGGGGCAGATGGGTTGTTTAGCTTAATAGTCTGTTTGACTCTTTGATATTTTTTTTCTGACTTTAAGTTTTGTCTTGAATCTATGGCCTTAGTGACTACTTTACCTATTGGCCAGTAAGCAGTGGGGATTAATGTTTGCTAATAATATCTTGGATTCATCTTTTTGGAGGCCCCCACTGCATTGACTTAAAAGTAAAAAGTTTTCACATGGCCTATGTGGTGAACTGTGGCTTATCAGAATCAGAATCAGAATCAGCTTTATTGAATAGGACCATTAACTAAAAGAGGTGTTTTCTTTTGCTCAGTCCAAAATTAACTATGATGAATGATAAAAAACATCTCCTGATTGTGGTGATATTGATATGACACTAGATATAACATTATAGAAAATATAGCAAACCATTAACCTATATCTGTAACCAATCATTCCAAAACGGGCAGGTTTCCCAACTAAATGAAAATAGCAAAGACCATACCCATCTATAAAAATAGAGAAATGCACTCCCTTTCAAATTACAGACCTACGTCTCTTCTTCCTCAATTCTCTAAGATATTAGAAAAACGTTTTCTTCTAACAATGGACCACTTCATTGAAACCCACACATTATTGAGTGATTACCAATTTGGTTTCAGATCCAACCAATCCACCACTATGACAGGAATGGAATTATCAACAGCAATAGAAAATAGGAAATTCATAGTAGGATCATTTGTAGACGTAAAAAAGCATTTGACACTATAGATTATGCAATTTCATTGGCAAAACTAGAAAAATATGGCATAAGAGGTGTAGCACACACATGGCTTAGTAATTATCTGGACAATGTGAACATGCTTAAATTGGCACAAAGCGATTTATGTTTGTTAGTATCTTGGATTCATCTTTGGAAAAATCTTTCAAAAAAATTAACAATGTTTTGTAAGCCCACACTGTATTGACTCTGAGAACACTCTATTGAAGTTCTATGACAGAGTTATAATGTCAAAAGATCTACTTTAATGTTTTCATATGGCATATGTGGTGAACTGTGGCTTTTGAAAAAAGGACCATTAACTAAAGGAGGCCTTTTTTTTTTTTTTTTTTTGCTCAGTCCCAAATTAACTATGATGAATGCAACCAAGCGCCGCCAGTCTCAAGGAATGTGGTACAATGATCATGGCTCATTTGAAGAGAATCCTATCATAGCTCCTTATATCTCTTTATTTATAATTCCACTTGTCCTGAGCGGAGTCTGGCTCCCCTTCTCTGCACCATCTGTCTTAGTGTATGAGTTTTTTTTTAATGTCTGCATGCTTTTACAGAGCATCTAAATTGGCGGTAGACACATGCATTTTATACCACAATATTAGGTAGCGTTTGGTACCAAATTCTGTACTTTTTTGGGTATCGACCGAAATACGTCGGTACTTCTGAGAACTGTTCACGTTAACCAAACAGTGGCAAATTTCGGTACCTGTAAGGCAAGCGTATCTGTCCTCTCTGCATGTTGACAAAGACCAGGGCTCCGACACACACACAGAGGTGCGGTGCTGACGGGCCAAATTTGCATCAGCAGTTTGTTTAAATCGCAGAGTGAGTGAGTCACGGCAATGCCCGTAAAGCAGTTGCAACGTGACTTTTTAAAACTCCACACAGACAGCATTTGCTGCAGTATACTAGAATGGCGGTCGCGGTGCGGTTAACTATTCCTCTGAGACAGGCTGGCACAGCAGTGTTCTCTATGCCCTGGTGACAGGCTGTGGCACATTTCAGCAACAAGGCAGTTCAAAGTGCTTTACATAAAAGAGCAATTGAAAAGAGACAGAAAATAAAAACTGACTAAATTAGAATAAGATGCAAATACGAGAATAAAATAGTGCAGTGTAAGAAATGAATACCTATTTGATATTTTAGGTTGTCGGGAGGGGATTGTGGAGGGGAGAGGGAGGTGTTTTATGTTGTGTGGAGTGTAAAATATTCTAAATAAATAACAAATTGTTCCAAGTAAATAGGATGCATAGGTTTGGAATTATTTTTACCACTGAAATAAATGTGTTATAATAGAGGGAAATTGCAGATAAAAGGTACCATTAAAAGTATGCCAAGAGATGCTGGGTCGGGCTGGTACTTATGCTCTTCCTAAACCCAAAACAATTATCATTTCCATACAAAGTTGGTATCTTAGAGTCTTATGTACAGGGAACATTTTAGGATTTTAAAGACATAGACACCTTGTCAGTCTGAATTGTTCTTCAGCTGAAGCTACAACCAGGCCCAAACATATCAGGCCATACCCTACATAAACCTGCATAGTTTCTGTCCAAGCCGACCCGGGTCCAAACCACAGCAGCAGTTTTAGACCTGAGTTCAAACCCAATTTTCTTCTGCTCATTTGTTCATGCATGTAAATTGGACAGTTATCCAGAAGAGGCATCTACCGACAATTTCACAGACCAGTTGGCGTCTTACTATTTTACAACGTAGCTCTTGGAGCCATACTGTGTGTTCAGATGGGATGGGTATAAAGATTCAATTTGAAATTAACCTTTCCAAAACGTTTGCAGAGTTTTAATTAAGATGTTCATGATTTCAGACAGCTGGTCAGAGCTTTCAGGTGAGCAGGGACAACTCAAGGAAAACATTACAAATCTTTGTCCGTCTTTTGCCGCTGAAAGAGACCAAAATGCCACCAAAGAAACAACAGCACAATGAGGACCAGATGGAGGAGATAAGGAAATCTCGTAAATTTATGTCAGAGGAAATAAGCAAAGCGGCAAACCAGCAAACAACGCTACTTGGGCTAATGGGGGCAATATGAGAGCTTCAATTCCTAAAAAAAGGAGAAGGATAAGAAAATAACTCTCCTGGAGAGACAGGAAGATGACATGGAACAATATTCTTGAATGGATGACTTGATGATAAGCTACTGACAAAACATCAAACCTACACTCAAGTGACAAATGAAGAAAAAGGCAAAGAAGGTCAACCGAGTGAGCTAGAGTCATTGGTAAAACAAGTGTTTCAGTTCCTTGAAATCCTCACAGTATTAATATACAAATTAACTCAATCTCAGCATTACACACAGTTACTCCAAACCAAGCATTATAATATGCTTTGTAAATAGAAAAGCTAAAATTAAACTCCTGAAACAGGCCAGGAAGCTCCGGGGGACAAATGTGTTCCTGAATGACCAACCAGCCAAGAAAAATGCAGACATTGCAAGGCAGGCATGAATCTTAAAAAAGCAGAACAAGATACAAGCTACGTGGCCAAGGAACTGTAAAGAAAAGATAAAGCAAGATCCATCATGGTAAGGGAGCCAAAAGACTTTGACAAATACAGACGAACAGATACCTCTGCTTTGAAGGCCAATTAGATCTTTGATAAGATGTTTAAATTATGACATGACCTCGAATTTTGTGCAATTTTGCCTGTCTGCTGACACCATGGAACACTGTGTGGAATCATTTCCAAGACAATCTCTACGGAATTACATCAGTGGGAGACTGTAATGAGGGGATCGGATATGGATATCTCTTTACCATTTAGAGATGTGAATCCCGATGACCTTGGAGGAATAGGATTATTGGAAGGCAGGGACGTTGTTAAGCCTATTTTAGGGGGGCTGAAGCTACCCCAAAATGTTCTTAAGCAGCCCTAAATGATACTAAAAACAACAATAACAATTTGATCTATCAATAACTGTATCCTCATTCATATAGACCCAACAAATGATATATGTCCAGCTAAAAATCATTATCATTCATCATGGTTAAAATACCCGAAAAGTTAGACAGTAGAACAAAGAGTAGTTGTGCTATCAAGATGATGCACCACACCGTCTTGGTGCATTGGTGTAAACCGGCAGCTTTCAGACCAACAACTGCTGGGCAGGTACACAGGTACATGGAACACGTCCATTTCAACATCATTGCTTTTGAACTTTGAAGTTTGTCTGTTTTTTTATGCTTTGTGCTTCTGTTTTTTTACTACATCCAACACACGATTTCTAATGTGTTTGCATGTTATTGTTTGTTTCAGTCGGGCTCAGTGGTCTCTATGCTTGAAAAATGCTGATTACATTATTCAAAGAGAGGTCTGCTTCTCTTAGCAACGTCTCATTCATTAAATAAGAAATCAACCGACTCGCTATTGTATCTCTAATTAGAGACGCCTCCGTAACATCATCAACTTTGCCTCTTTCATGTGTTCATACACACTGATCAAAACGTGTCCTTGCACACACATGAAACACTTGCATTGTTCATGTGTCAAGTCCTATCTTTTCCATCCACCTGCAGCAACAAAAGTACAATATTGCACCCTAGTCGAGCTGTAACAATTCCAGTTTTTTTATTACAGTTATGTGACTCAGATACTGCAGTAACACAAATACACAGCCTGTGAAGTAAACAATGCCTCTTTATTACCATTAAACATTTATTTTAATTGTATCCCCCCTTTGTCATTTTTGTTGCTATGAACGTGTATAGGGACAAGTGCCAACAACTAACACTTGATTTATAGTCTGACCAATAATCCCCTATATAATTACTATTTGGCATGTCTAAACAAAATCAACAATTACCAGTCATACGCCTCAAGACCTTAAGCAGTAAAATGGGGTTAAACAAAGAAATTGATTAAGTCACAACATTGACAATTAGACAATTATGTAATCATAATTACAGGCCTACAGCCTAGCAGAACTTTCAGTGTAGCCTGTGGCTCCTAATCTGACAATCTTTGTTGCAATTTTCTAATAATAACAACATCATGACTACACTGAGTGCACCTCGCACAATAGTTCCATGCAATATTTACGTTAGCTACAGCTTTATCAATAATAGTTAAAACGTTGTACATTTTTATATTATTTATTCTCAAATTATATATATTTTAAATTATTTGTTGCTGCAACACTGGAATTTCCCATATGTTTGAGATTAAAAAGTGATCCATTTCCTTCTGAAAAGCCCGCTCTTTCAAAACCAACATGGCTCAGTTCAAAATGTTGTCTCTTGTCATGATTCGACATTGGATGATTTACTATCTATATCTTCCTATCTATCTATCTATCTATCTATCTATTATTTTGCCAGTCTTGAAAGTGAGCCTATAGGTTAATTTTGTAATTTAACAATAAAGTGCCAACTGCACACTTCTGACATCAAGGCGGAAGTTTGTTTTAACCAAAGAGATACATTAGAGTACATTAGTACACAAATGGCAGCACTTAGCAAAAAAACATGCTACAGTATCGTTGAATTCAAGTCGCTGGTTCTCAAAAGGATAGCAGGACAAACAGAAACACACGCTGACACATAAGAACCATTAAATGTTCTCTCTGAGTACCAGAGAGAGGTGTATGTGAAAGGTAATGGCTATCGATTCATCACCCTTTCTCCGCTCTGTTCTGCAGGGATTCCTGAGATTTTTTCTTTCTGTGTTAACAGCAGTAATTGGCAAACCTTCAATTGTCACCTTAGGTCGTAAGGGGACTATGACAGCAAAATGCTGTCGGTGTTTGTGAGTGAGTGCCAGTATGAGTGTGAGTGTGTGTGTGTGTGTGTGTGTTGTGAGTGACTGAATGTGGGAGAATGCATGTGGGAGGCCAGTGTACCACTGCTTACATCTAGTGGTAGAGGAACAAACTGCAGACTGACTTGAATTGTACTGTAGAGAAGTAGAAAGTAACAGAAAAGGGAAAACTACATTTTAAATATATGCCCATTTGGCCTACGTTTACAGTGTTACACAGTAGCCACGCATGCAGTACGTTTTATAACATTTGCATATTTTGGGAGATTTGTTTTTTCATAAGTGAAATAAGGAAATTAATTCCCCACCTGACGCGAGGGCGTGTTCTTGAATTGAGACTCACGCGCGTGAGTTTCAATTCAAAGCCCTGCTCAGTCAAATCGGAACACACCATGATGAAACGCACATTTTTACATTCAGTATGATTGACACTTACCGGTTACCAGATGTTCATGGTAAATAACGTCCATAAATCCACTTAAGAAATCATAGGAATTAAACTATCCCGAACCTTTCTGACAATCTTCACGTTTTGATGTTTTCTTTAGTTTCAAAGTAACGTAAAGATGGCTGTATGTGCATCCAAGGGTAACGTACAACAGGACCCGCTAACAGATGAGTCGGCGTTCTTTTAATTGTACAAATTTGTCAAAATTGAAACAAATATAAGCAAAACACAATTGGGGCTAAAGTTGTAGCCCACAGCTAACAACCGACCCCATGGATGGCAACATTCTACTTCCTGTTTACATCTGTCGAAGACGCCCCCAAATCAAGGCTTCAAACACAGATATGCGACATGTTCACGTATGAAACGTCATTGGCAGTTTGCATGCACAAAAAAATACGCTACCAATCTTGTTGAAATTCAGACTCAAATAACATTGTAAATATGATGTGTGTGGTATTCTATAATTTACTTATTCAGATCTGAAAAAAGGAAATAAGAGCCTCATTTCATATGAGCTGCTTCACACATTTAGAGTATAGAAAAGTTATCAGCATGTTATGTTTGCACTTTCTCCATTCATAAAAGCAAAATAATAACATTACCATATAAAGTACATAATTAGGAATTAGAATTTCATGTTTTTGCTGGTGCAAACGCAATTGCCCTTCAAAGGGGCCGCAGATAATCCTGTGAAGGAACTGTCTGGTATCAAATAGAATGGGGGGCAAGCACATGTCTGGATATTTTTCGTGAAAGTCCATTTCTAAAGATGTGTCTTATCCCGACAGGCCCCTGAGTCAGTCAGCAAACTAGCACTTTGTAAAAGAAATGTATTATCTCTATAGACGTTAGTGCTGTGACATTTAATTTTGGTCATTTTTCATGTGTAAGTAGTATGGTACAAGTGCTGACACCTATTTAAAGATTTAGGTAGGAGCTTTACCTGAGCTTTAATAATTTATTTTACAAGTAGGCGATATGGTGTGAAACTACCAACACAATTGAAGTCTCAAAATGCTTATGCCATCTAACATTTTAAGATTTAGAGACTAAAAAAAACAGTTTTGTAAACCAAAATATAAAATCAGATTTGTAGGATCCATGATTAGCATAAAGTGCATCATGTTTTAGTTTTGTACTGGGTCGTTGCAGTTTTCAGGCCAACATTGTTATTTTGTTCTTGTTTTCTCCTCATCTTTCCACAAACCAATGATGACACAGACGTTGTACTGTGGTTACGCCCCCTGTGGGAGTGCATTGGTAATAACTTTATTGCAAAAATACAGGTTCCCTCTTTCCCCGAGCATCACCACCCCAAAACTGACACACACAGTCTACACACACCCACATTCAATAAACCATCTGTAGTGGTTAACGCTTTACTTTTCAAACCTCTCTTGTCTCGGACTATCACATCATTCACAAACATACACTTTCATCCTTTAGTTTACATTCATTCGCTCTCTTTCTCCCTTTTTGCTTTCTACCGACTTGTTGCTCTCTTTTTGCATTCCAATGGGTGAAACATAGCAGTTAGATGCAGAACAACAAAGTTCACCAGCAGCATTAAACCTAAGATCTCCTCCACCTCTCTATGTCTCTGCCAGAGTCCATGAGAGCGCCCGTGGGTGGGTGTGCCTGCCTCCTGACTATCTCTGATACAAGATTGTGAGGGAAGGTTGATTTGCATAGCGGACTCATGCGCTACAATTGGCTACATTCTCCCACATCCAGAACCCAAAAACAAACAGACAATCAAAGAAACATAAAAAACAACAACAAAATCTGGACCTAAATAAACAGAAACAGCAATGTCAAATACGCTCTCTGAGTTAAGTGCCAACCTTTGGTTTAGTTACAACGATCAATCAACATCAGTAAATTCTTGAAGAAATTAACATGGGCCAGTTGTTGTATAAGGACTTTGTTATTTCATATCATAATTAATAAAGCATATAATAAATGTACGCTACACGCTGCTCCTCAGAAAAAGGGGCGAATTAAGTTATAACTGTTCATTACTGTATAATAACTGTTCATACGACTGAGGAATGGTTGACATCTCTGAAGAAGTTAGCTCACTGGCTGAAAAAATACCTCTAATACATATATATTATATAAAGCATATTCATATTAGACATGTCACTGTCTCAGCCTGAAGATGAGCATTTTCTATTCACATCTGAGGTCTCAAAACCAGTTTCAGTGGGAGAGGGAAATAATTAGGAGTAAATTGATAAGTGCCACTGAAGTTCACCTGAGGCCTTTAAGTAAAACAAATGCCATCGACTTCTCTCCAGCTGCTCCTCTGTCAAATAGCCTTCGGAAAGTGCACTTCTGCCATGTAACCTTGTAAAGCGCACTTGAGTCAATCCCTTTTTTCATTGATAAAGCCTACAGAAAGAGAAGGGTTTCCTAACCTACATACTCTCATTCCTTCTCGACTTTCCTCCCCGTTTGGCCTTATTCTGGTGCTATTGTTTCCTGTTTTGGAAGAAAAAAAGCAAGCGCGAATAAAATACAGCAAGAAGGGGAAAAAAAGGAACAAGTAAAGGAGCCAAAAAAAAAGTAAGCGCTTTTCTTGTTTAATCTCCCGGTAGAAACGGGAGAGCTGTCATTAGGTCGGCGAGCAGTTTGGGGGCGGAAACTCCAGCTAGACACTTGTGAAGTGCACTCCACTTCTATTTGAAATGCAGACATGAGGAAGTACCACTTTAAGTTTATCAATATTTGTTAATTATCATTATCAACATTCCATAAGGTCTTATTTAGTAACATACAGGTTTCATACATGACTTTTTCTGTACATGACTTTTAGTTATTAGTGAGTTCGGTCTCGGGCAAGTTTACTGTGCGCGCACACAGGAAGAAAAAGACAAACAAACCCCAAAACAAAGAGGAAAAATATGGCTGTCCATCTGAAACAGACCCGGTTCGGCTATGTGTATGTCCAATAAGAAATGCCCGTGAAGAAAGAGGAAGAGGCGTGGCTACTAGGTAAGAGTCTCCCCCTTAAGCTTAGGGTCCTGTAGGATGGAGGACGAGTCTGCCGAGAGCTTAGGTCATAGTCAGATCCGCCAGTGAGCAACCAAACCAACAACACCACCGAAAGCGGCATGCTCGCCAGGCTGACTGCACAGGGACACCCTCTGAAAACCCAGGGGGGAGACGAGAAACAACAGTCCCGGGAAGTAGGGGGGAAGGTTGAGGTTGTAGTTGGGGGGTCAGAGTGACTGCATAGACAGAATAGTAGGTCAAGAAGGAGAGGAAGGGAGGGGGGAGGCAAGGAGAGGCTAAGCGGGGTGCTGCAGGCGCTGAGGGAGGCTCTATGTCAGTGCAGATGTGCATGTGTGCGTGCATGTGTTTGCGTGTGCATGTTGTTTGAGGAAGGAGGAGGAGGAACAGGATAGGAGTTGCGTTAGATCCTCCTGAGCCAATTCCAGGTCCGTCGGACGGGCCCCGGCGCTGATGCCCCACGTGGAGGTGGACGCCGTGGGACATTAGTGAAACAACGCGGGACTCTGGTCAGAAGACAGCTTGACCCCCGTCAGACACAGCCAGAAACTCACCGCACTGCCAGACCGCTCCTGAGGCAAGACAAGAGACAAATTACAGTAGCATGAAGGTGCATCCAAACATTTAGAGAGAATTTTAACGGCTAAACTAGGAAATGTGGGAGAGATAAACCGATCATTTAAGTTGAAATCAGTTTGAGCTTTCTACAAATGTTCAACACATGTAAACACAGGGTCATACTGAAGCTCCAAACATGTCATGTGCTGTTTGGGGGCAAGATTTAAACTACTCAAACCCTGATGTTCCCTAATTTCTACTTAAATCTAATCCCCAAGTAGGAAATTCTGTCCCACATGTTTTCACCACATGTATTATATATTTAATATAATCTCTTCCCTGAACCAATGCATTGATTTAAGTTTAAACACACAAGGCTTTTTTTGTTTTTCGGCATGATTTAAGTTTGAATTAGTTAATTAGTCATGTCTTCTACATCAATTTGTTGGCCTTTTCCTCTTATTTATCTCTGGACACTTTAAAATCTAATGTAAAGTTCTGTACATTAGTAAAGTGATATGACAGCACACCAAAAGGCCTCTTCCAGCACATGGCTGCAATGCAAATGAATACATAACATAAGATAAAACATTCACATGAAAAGGGGAAAGCAATAACTTTCATGAATTGACTGCAGCAACATTTATAAAAGAGAAACAAAGGGGGATATTGTTTGCACATGGACATGGACATAAGATGTACATAAAATGAATTTCAGTAAAAGAGGGCTGTTTAGAGATTAACTAAGTTAATTTTGAGCTATGAACAAATTTAGGTTTAAAGAACAGTGAATATACTATTTTGTACCTTTTCTAACCAATAATGTATTTATGGTCATTTTTCTTCCTCTTGTCAAGTCTTCTCTAGTCATTTGACTCATTGCTTTACTGGAAAAATAAAAGATAGAAACAATCTCACATACCACACAATGACCTTTACGTGGAACTTTAGAAACCTGGTTATTTATTTCCCTGTATAATTAATGCAGGTTTCTGGGTATGTGCAGCCAATGGGCCTTGGTTCCAGTGAATGATGGGATACCTGGATCAGAACTCAAGCTGGTTTATCCAGGTTTTTTTTCAAACTGGGTTATAATGTTTACATCCACAGAACAAAGACATGCAGCCAATTTGCAACCCAAAAACAATATATGGGGAATAAAGCCTTGTATATTGAGAACAGTTTTATTTGGATTTACCTCACATCCCAGACAGACTGAAAATAAATCTGACAGGTTTTAAGGGTCAGTGTCTACTTGCTGTTTATTTATTTTTCTGTTTTGTATTTGCAATATCATTGTTTCCTGGTTTCCTTATTATTAAGGTACCAACACCTCAGGCACCTTGTCCCAAAATTCTTTATTTGTTTTATTTGGATGTATTACATATCCCCCC
>NC_048427.1:5321586-5460322 GCF_013103735.1 Etheostoma cragini | reverse complement strand
CCCCCCCCCCCCCCCCCCCCAAAAAAAAAACCCTTGTCAGTGTTTCGTCTAAAAAGTTAAGAAGTGAAGAAAAGTGACACACGCGGTGATATAGTGTTTGAGCAAGTTGTTCCAAGCTGTCGTTTAGGGCCAAATGATGGACTTACTACTGGAAAAACGTTCTCCCCATGTTTGAGTGGGTTTCTGTGTTTGGATGCTTCCACCACCATAAAAAAAAAATCATGAACTAGGTTCTCTAGTCAGTGCCTTGGCACTGCAAATGGCTGCTCACTGCTCCCTTGAGGGATCGGTTAAATGCAGAGAATGAATTTCACTACATAACTTTACCAGTTATGACACAGATTAAGTTCTTCCTCGCCACTGTTGCACTAAATACTTGCTCTTGGGGGAAGTGCTGGAATTGTTGGGTCTTTGTAAATTATAGAGTGTGGTCTAGACCTACTCAATGTGTAAAGTGTGTGGAGATAATTCTTGTTATGATTTTATACTATTAATAAAGTTGAATTGAAAAATTAGAAATTAGTGCACATCCCCAGGAAATAGCTATGTGCAAATAGGGGCTTAGATTGTCTTTGTGCCACATGAGTTTGCCAGAAATTAAAATGTTCACCATAAAATATCATACAATACCAAGGAAATACGTTTCTATTGTGACCTGATTTAGAAATTGCTCTGAAAAACCCTCATCCAGCACTCAACATAACTGAACCAAGGAGATATGCCAACTCTTCACAGTCTTGAGCAGAGGAGTGGTATTTTCCTTAAAAGGTTACAGGAGTAACGCCATATGAGCTCAGGGCAGTCAGTGTTTACCTGTGAAGCAGTGGAGGGAAGTGGTGATGAGAAGGTGTTGGTGATGAGAAGGATGGAGGAGATGATAGTGGTGGAATAGTAACAGGGACTCAGAAGAGAGGAAGTAAGCAAGGAGAGGCACTGACATCAGCCTGCTTTACCTTTGAGACAGAAAGAGAAGGAGAAGCAGAGAGAGGAGGACAGATTGGAAATCGAGCAGGACAAAAAAGAGAAACGAGACAAACAGCAGGGGAGAAGAGCACAGGGAAAAGCAATGTGTAAAGTGCCGGGATATCAGGCAGATGCAGTTTAACAACACGGCCAAAGGGAGGCAGCAGATCACAGGACGTCACACTCACAAAGCTGCGGGTTGCAGTCAGCCGGCTGCGGCGCGAGGTCACTACCGTGCCGCTCAGGCTGCGTCCAATTTGTCTCAGGTTTTCCCCATCATCAGGCTCCACCCCACAACGCAGATCCCGCAACATCATTGGCTGCAGAGGGAGAACATGTCTGTCAGACGCTGGAAAATGGATCTAACTGCTGACCTGCGAGCATGTGATGGGGTTTTGTTGAAAAGGCTACATAGACAATACCTTGTTGAGGTAGGTGGGGGTGCTGGTGGAGTCCGCCCCGTACACACTCCTCTCCATGTCTGCGCTGGGGGTCTTAGAGCGAGTCTGCCCTCCCACCCTGGATATGAGCCTCTCTGATGGACTGCAGCCTTAAAACACACACAGGCAGGTTAAAAAAAACACAAAAATACAAATAACGACGATACATACCAAACTATGACTTATAATTTTATAACATTTTTTTAAGTTTTCCAAAGCATTGTTGTAGCTCTTGGGTTTGTGCCTGACTGCATACAGTATGTGTATGTGCGTGCATGTGTGCGTGCGTGTACCTGTCTTTCCAGCCAGCAGACTGGCCTGGTATAGGGAGTCAAGCTCAGACAACACAGCCTCTTCACGGTCACAGCAGGGATCACTGTGTTGCCCTGGGGCATGCTGGGAGCTGTAGTGCCCTGGAGAGGACTGGCAACTGTAGCTGTAGTGCTGACTGGAGGTCTGCGGCCTGATGGGGACACAGCGGTCCGGGGGCGTTTCGTATGGTGTCACCACGGCATCGGGGCGGTCCAAACTCCAGGAGGACCAATGACGTGTGCCGCTGTCGGCGGCAGCTTCGTGCATTGGCCAATGCTGAGCAGCACCAGTGGGGGAATGGGGCTGGGGGGGCTGCCAGAGAGGCATGAGAAGTTTCCTTTGCCCAGAGGCTTCCAGAGGGCAAGATGGGGGAGGAGTAGAGGTTGGAGAGGGAGGGTGTGTGTGTGTAGGTTCAAGGTGTGGGGAGTGTGCAATGTGTGTATCCCAGAGACGCAGAGGAAGCGAGGGCAGAGAGATGGCTAAGTGCTTCCCCAGGGGTCTGACACTCACCCCCCCTGCCTGCAGCAACTCACACAGCCTCACCCCTGTCCCCTCCCTCCCATCCTTGCCTTCCTCCCATCTCCTCCCCATGCATCCACCCTCCTCCTCCTCCCCTTGGCTAGAAGGTGCGCAAGGGTGAGGGATGCTGAGGGTGAGCAGGGGTCGAGGGGGAGCAGGCCGATAGGGTGGAGGAGCAGGCGGGTCCGGGCCCAGAGCAGCGTCCTGGTTGGGCGCTGCTTGGTCCTCTTCCTCCTCCTGATTGGGCGTCAGCAGTACTTGGACCGGGCCAGGCTGTTCACTGGAGGACACAAGAAAGGGAGGGTGTCAGTAAGCCAGCCGCAAGTAAAAAAAAAAAAAAACTAAAAAAACAGAGCTGCTCTGACGTCAGGTGAGTTACTGCATAGGGGAAGGTCACAACAGCACTACAGGATAAACAAGCAGCAAAACAGACACACACATACAAACACACACAAGCTCTCATACTTTCATACACAACAAACAGCTACGAGCACAAAATAATGCAGCCTTGTGCAAGCACCGCTTTGTGTATGGGATCCACAGCCATGCTGTTTATGAGACAGGCACAAGCTCAGCTCCGTTGACTGACAGATCGCTGCAGGTTCACCACATGTAACTCTCTGATCTGAACACATTCAGCTCAAACAACCAAACACTTGAAGACTTCAATCTGATTATCAAAACAACAAACTACCCTCTGCTGCATTGATGCAGTAAATCAACACTGAAAATAAATTTGGCTTCTACAGTCTGGAGTAATTCAGTCTCGGTGGGCCACTATATTACTTTATTGATTTACATACATTAATATGTGGAGGATATGATAAATGTTAAACATTAGTGGAACGTCTTTGCAGAGATTCTGCACTCCATCACAGTAGCTGTGTGTGTGTGTTTATTGAACTACAGTAGTGTGTGTGTGTGTTGGTATGTGTGAACAGCAAAACTGTCAGTTTGCGGGTCTATTTTTAAAGACACAAGAGTGTGCGCAAACCTGTCTGTGTCTATGTGAGTACCAGCCCCCATCCCCCCACATTAACTCGTCTCTTTTCGGTCTTAGTAATTACCCAGAAGGCTTTGCAGCAGCAAGCTATAAATCAGAGGCTTGTGTTGATCAATAGAGAAGAGGAGGATGGTAATAAAAGAGGCTGAGCGCTGAGCTTTACCTCCTCCTTCCCTGCATCATGTTGTTAACAGTTTAGATTTCCAATTTATTCATTTTTAACAAATTTCGAGTAAAATTAAACTGAGTTCTAATGAAACAGGGCCTTAACCCGTAATTAACATGACCAAGTTAGCAAATCCAGTCGTTGTATTTTTCTTTAAATTCAGCTGGTTCAAAGTGTCGCAGAAAGACTCCTTTCAAGATGTCATGGGGGAATGTTTTTAGAGGAGAATATACGATTTGAATGACCATGTTTAAGACATGTATGGGACTGGCTCCTCACTATATTTGTTATTGCTAACTTCATATGAGTTTAACCCAAGATCCTCTAGGAGACTTGGTCTTTGTGATTAGGGGCACTTCGATCTAGAATTTATGTTATTTCAAACAAAATGTAAATAGTTTTGAGTCTGAGGGAGAGACGGCCGAAAATGAGGGACATCTGGTGGGATCTCCAGCAGGAGTGGAACTGTCCCGTAAATGAATCGTTATCAATATAGACTATTGTTTATACCACTCTGAGCTGCACATTTTCTTTGTTGAGAATTTGTTTGATTAATTGACTAATAATTTGGTGTATAGAACATCAGAGAATAGTGAAAAATGCCGGTCACTATTTTGAACCGTTTGGTTTTGTTTGACCAACAGTCCAAAAGATATTCAGTTGACTGAAATCAATGGAAGGTCTGAACCCCGTTATACTTGCTTGCAAGTTTAAGTCTTATTTAAACATGTTAGACGTGATTATTTCACATTCTACATGAGCTGCATCACTTATTAAATATTACCTACGACAATTCCTACGATACTTCCCTGCTGAAGCTATCTTTCCCCTCCTCGCCCAGCAAAACTAACACATCCGGAGGAACGCAGATTGGCTTACTGTAACACACAAACACAACAGCAAAGAGCAAAACACACAAACCACAGTGCAGGATCTGGGACTACAATCGCAAAGCAACACAGAGGACAGAAACACAGTGACAGACTGCAGCTTTACAGACAACACAAAGAACTGAGGGAAGCCTTGGCAGCACACAGCTACAAAGAGCAGCACAACAACAATGCAGGGAAGCAGTGAAGCACGGGAAAGCAGAGAGCAACTCTGTCTCTCTCTTTTTATACGACGGCAACACAGAGCCCAGCAAAGCAGGTTTTTACTGCACTGGAACAAACACACAAACACAAAGACGTTACTGTATTTAGCAAAGTGCTTGAGAACACACATTCATTCAGAAACACATACAGCAGGATGTGAGAGTGCAGTGCTTGGGGTTACAAAAAAAAGGTGTTCTGGGATCTTTGGCAGCCAGAGCTGAAGACACACACACATGAGGGTGTTGAGGTGTTTTTAGGCAGCCAGCACCCAGAGGACGCACACAGAAGAGTCCTGAGGTGGGTTTAAGAACAGCTTGAGCTGAGGACACATACGAAGTGAGGGAGGGAGGACAGGAAGAAGGGGTGCTGAGGTGGTTTTGAGACAGGCACCGCTGAGGACACATAAGGGGGGACAGTGGTGGTACCTGCAGGGCCCCTGTGGGCGGGTGCTTCCTGTGTCCCGTTCCATTTCCTGTTCCTGCCTGCGTTTGATTTGGCCCCCAGTGCTCCTCATGCACGCAGCTACAGTCAATCCGCTATGAGCGTTAGCCTCATGCAGGGGTCTGAGCACAGCTGAGGATGTTAACAACAGAGCGGGAGATAAAAAGGAGAAAAGACAGAAAGATATAACGACAGAGTGGCAGAGAAAGAAAGAGTGAGGAAACGGAGAAGAAAAGTATACCAGAAAGAAAATTGAGTAAAAGATAAAGACAGAGACAAAATATGCGGATGAAAGAACAGGTGAGACAAAAGGGGACAGAGAAAAATAGAAGCAGAGCAGAAGGAGTGGTTATGAGGGGGCCGGCATGCATTATGCTCCTCTACTGTAAGTCAATGTGTTTTAAACATGTACATGTATAGAGTTCCCAAGTGGGATGAGATTGGTTAAATCATACATCAAAAATAGTAACCACTGGATACAACTCCCAAGGAGAATTTCACTAGAAGTTGCTCTTTGTAAACAAAACATTTTGTTTTAGATGAATTTAATAACTATGGGGCTCCATTTTATCCCCATTTACAACAAAAGAGAAGTCCAAATTTGCTGCAGCTCTGATTTGCACCTTCTTCTACTTTGTGCTGCTTACACTCAGGTTTTTGCCACTAAAGGCTTACTCGGTTTGGTATGACCAGTAACTTATGATGGCTAATGTTATTAAATGTAATATTGCTTTATAACAAACATCACTGTGTCAATTTATATTATCTTTCTTTTTTTTTGGTCGACAAAAATTTGACGATACTATTATAAGAAAACTTTGAAATAGGAAGACTCTGTAGGAAGACTTTATAGGATCTAATCCCACTTTGCAACTCTGTTGTAAATGCATCAATATGTAAACTTGGACTGTAGTTAGTAAATCACAAAGTCAACATTAGATAAGTGAGGAGCAAAGTTGAGGCTGCGTTCATGAAGCCACACCAGAGAGTAAAAAAAGGACAAAGCTTTCCATGGTGCGTAGCCTTGTAAACGCACCCTGGATGGTGTTAGTCGGTTATAAAAAAGATGCATAAGAGGACAACAAAAGAGCAGCCATCGCCCATCCTGGCTTGAGTTTAGAGACTTTTGATTGATAGAGACAGAGTAAAGGAAGGTTGATGGCAGCTCTGTTGGTTGTAATGTCCTCTAAAACACTGAGGCAGATTGTTTAGAGTTCGTCTGAAACCATCGATACGAATGGTGGAAACCAAATTCTGTTACGTAATCGCACTGATAGTGATGCCATCTGTTCGTTTGCAAGTTGTCCTTTCCTTTCACTTTATCAAGGTTGAGTGTACTCACAGGGGGGTGTGTGCGTGTGTATGTGAGTGTGTGTCTCAGGTACATGAGGCTCAACACACTAAAGCACACACAGTAGGACAGACCGGACACAGCACAAAAATCCCTGATAGAGATTTAGTTAGTGCTGAGCTGGAGGGGGAAAACCTGCACACCTGCAGTTCAGACAAGGCTCTCTTTCACACACACAGACACAAATTTTCTTAAAATAGTAAGGCAGGCACAGAAAAATATTATTTGTGGATGCAAGGACTAAGAATGCATGAAAACAAACACACACACACACACACACACACACACACACACACACACACACACACACACACACACACACACACACACACACACCAGAGCTGTCTTTTGAGCCAAGTGTCCAGTCTGTCAGAGTAAATCTGAAGTCATGTCTCAAGCCATTTAGATCATGTCTAAGTCTAGAGCAATACTGAAGCATGACTAAAAAAGCCTAATTGATGCAATTTCCAACATTTAGTTCCTAGTAATAAAACACTTGATCCTACACGTAATATTTAGCACCTCTTCATATTTTTTGTTAGACCCTCCATTCCTGGTAAATGCCTAAATCTTTCAATGGTCCATGCCCCAAGTTTGCAACGTAAATGTGTAGTACTAGTTCCTAACCCATAGTGAGATTACTCTTCTGGTTCAAATAAAGTTACTATTACTCATTACCCCAGAAGTTCCTGTAGAGCCACAGAACACATTACAGTGTCATTATTCCCAGTGACTAGTAAATTAATTTTGACATTTAAAATTGGGGCCCCTTTAAGTAGGATTTAAGTCTCCCGTCTACAGCTCTGGAACACACAATTTCACATACACACAAAGATACACACAGGTAAATACACTATTTATATATGTACAGTATGTATAAATTTACATGTATAGAAATATGAATACAGGGAGAAACATTCTCAAACACACACACACACATGCACGCCGCATGCACGCACACACAGAATTGTCTTGCGAACTAAGAAACACACATTGTAACCTCCCTAGAAGTCTGACCTTGGGCTGGGATTGTGATTTTAAATGGGAATCACTTTGAGAAAGTTTCCCACTCAGTGCTGGTCAGTAAAAATCCCAAAAGAGTTACCATGTTGGTGAAAAAAACTCTCTGAAGTCAGCTAGAGCTCAGCTGGAACTGTCAGACACAAACACACACACATTTGTTCTGCCATAAAACACTCAGAAAAGACATACACAAACACAAATATTAACAGTGTGACTCAGAGTAACACACTCAACTACTAGAAAAATATACAGACAGATAGAGAGACAGCCGAACAGATGGGAATGAGGAAAAAGGGGAGATCAGACAAGTCACTGTGACTGCTAGACTAGATAACAGGTGATAATGTGACCTTAAAGTTTCACCGGGCAAGATTCTAACATAAAAATATATTTTATTAGCCCATATCCTAACACAACGTTCCATCCCTCAAATTGAAATGCCAGACATTTGCATGGTTTTATTTTTTGTAAGTGAAAAGTGAGATTGAAATAGTTTTCAGTGATGGCTTGATACAATCTGGGGTTAAAAAGATACAAAGTTGTCTTGTGCAGCTTAAATTCAGTGCCCTTCTTCTTAAAGGGCCAGTTCACAAAAATCTGTACATACATACAACATATATTTCCTCACTAATTACTGATTCTGGTATCTTCCCATGCAGACCGTTTGCATCAAAACTAACTTCCACCAAAGAAACAGGCCCTATAAACTGCTGTAAGTATCACAGATTAAAATCATATTCCCATCCACTGTATGGAAGTGGGGACAGAAATCTCAGCGACAAATGTCTTAAAACCTGGGCAAATATAGCCCAAACTCTCTGCGTTGCTAGATGCCACTAGAGGTAACTGAGAGAATGTTTTCTGTAAGTTGAGTGAACCAAGCTTTTTTGCTCTCCTTAAAACCTTCCTGACCTCTCATACATCTCTTCTTTCTCCTCTACCCTTCCTCCCTCTTACATTTCTCTTTCTGTCTTTCTCTTTATCCCTCTTTGTTTTTCCATACCCTGGTGTTGGAGCTGGTCCAGGTCCATGAATTTGCTGGGTTTGGGGTTGAATCCCATGGCCGCCTCACGCTCAGCCTCCCTCCTTTTCTGCTGCTCTTGCTGGCGGGCTCTCCTCGCCACCTCCTCCTGCAGCTCATCCAGCTCACTGCGCCCTGAGCCGCCTGAAAAAACACACACATGAAATGTTCAATCCGATCAAATGCAAGTCACATTCAATAAATGTGAACACATGCACTAACGCACACCTGTGTTGGTGCCGCCGCCCCAGTTGGGTGAGGGCAGCTCCTGCAGGATAGCACCGCTGCTCTTTGACTTGGGCACTGAACGCCATGAAGGTCCAGACATCAGCACACGTTTCTGTTGACCTACCTCCCTGTGGAGACAAAGAGATAAAGATAAAAGAAAGCGAGAGAAAAAGAGACGAAAAGGGGAGATGTTGAGAGTGCAGATCATGTGTCTCTTGACAAATATGTTCACTGATTTATTTTTTGTTATGGATGACTGCTGGTAGACATTTTATTGTTGTTAATGTTACCTTTGTATTTCAAGCTACTAAAGTTAAATGGAAGGTGACAGAGAAACCAAGAGAGAGAAAGAGGATGAACGACAGAATGAACAAGACAGTAATTGTTATATGTGAGTTTCCTACCGGTCTGGGCTGCTGCTGTTCCTCTCACTGCTCTCGTAGCCGCTCTCCATCCTCTGAATCAGACGTGGTTGGTGCTCCTCCCCTCTCAGAGGTGGAGGGGCAGGGGGACCCATTGTCCGCCCGCTGCCCAGAGACCTGAGTTGTCCGACCAGCCCAAACCCCGCCTCCAACTCCCCAACCACCCTCCCTTCCACCTCTTGTAACCCTGGCTGTGAGGGTGGAGTGGGTCCCGCCAAGGGATAGAAGTCCTGGGGCTCTGGAGGGAGAGAGGGACCAGGCAAGGTATTGTAGCCCAGAGAGGAGCCCCTCGGTCGGGTGAAGATGCTGTCGATGTTCAGAGCCTCTCTTCTGGGCCTCCAGGTTGGTCTGTAGCGGCCTCCAGAAGAACTACAGTGCAAGGGAGGAGGATGTTACATGGGATGTTACATAACTCCAGGAGTGGAAAAATACTATGATATCCCAATTACAAGTTTTTTGACAACACTCCTCAAAAGGTTCAAATGCATCTCTAAATATAATTCTTAAAAGAAATTAGAAAGAAAACTAATTTTAGAGGGTAGTCAAAAAAGTAAAAATACATGACCTAAAAAAATACTTAATTACAGTTCAGATAGAGCTTATAACTATTTATTGCACCAACAGTACTGCAGTGTGGTTGTGCTCATATAACACTTTGGAACAAAGTAGATTTGTTGATAATAGTTTGTACTTCAAGTAGAAGATCAAAAAAATTCTTTCTCCACTATTAATTGCAAGGTGTACTGATTTTTGCTTACGCAAATATTCAGATAAGATATCCTAAAAAAATAGGTATATACAACTTTACACAATTAAAATGTGAATTCAAAGGCAAAATTTCTAAAGTCGATGTATTAGTGTATTTCAGTGGTGCAGTACCTTGACTTGCTCTCACTGCTGGTGCTTTCATCCTCCCAGTGAGGTCCCCCAACCCCGCCCTCACAACCCCCAACTCCCGACGAAGAGGAGGAGGACAGGGGTCGAGAGGAGGAGGAGGAAGATGTGAGAGGCCGGCGGGAGGAGAGGAGAAAGACGGCCGACTCCTTGTACTCCTGCAGAGGAGGAGAAGGAGGGTGGGGAGGACCCTCCAGTGCTGACTCTAAACGTGGGAGAAGAAAAAAAGAAAAAGTAAATCCAATAACAGTTTTATCCCACAGAGGGCAATTATGTAGGCAGCAGTGCAAGTAAACCAGTAACGAGGCGCATAACCTGAAGAGTCCGCAGTAATGAAGCACAAAGTACTCACTTCATTACCACTGAAACTTGAAAACTGGCCTTAGATTGATTGCTTTTACTTGTACCCACGAGTACTGCAGTTTAGTACATTCTCTTACTCTCGGAAAACACTGCAGTCACTTGTATATTTCGAGTTGTTTAAAGGGTTTTGACTGAACGTGCAGCTTTATTTTGTTAATATGGACAACTTGTACAGGTAACTTTGTCCCTGGACTCGAATGCAGTTTTACCTCCGGCGTCAGCACCGTGTGGCGGTGTGCCGATGTCGTAATTACAGACCACTGTGGTCTGGGATTCACTGGAGAGGTGGCTGCCCGTGGACTGGTGGAGAGATCGGCTGCGAGAGGCGCGGTGACTCGAGCTGTCCGTCGAAGAGTCGGTACGAGTATCACTGGATATGGACGGCTCCCGACCTGAGAGAGAATAAGTGAAAGAGAGATGACCTTTCAGTTAATCCTGTATCTTGATATGTTTACTGCCAAAGGCAGGAAATAGGTTCAAGCTTTGCTGTAAACAGAAGCAGATGTTGAATTATGGGGTTGAAGGTCAGAGCTGTAAAGCTGTAACAACCCCCCCCCACACACACACACACACACACACACACACACACACAAACACACACACACACAAACACACACACACACAATGATAAACACAGAGTACTCTGTAGCAGAGTGTGTCATCTTTGCTGTACCAGAGTCTTCGCTGTCGTAACCAGCCTTGCTGCTGCAGTGCTGGAGCTCCAGGTGCGGGTTGGAGCTGGTACAGGGGTTGGGGCTCTCCTGCAGTATCACCGGAGTCCCCCGGGGGTCAGCGTAGAGCAGCAGTAAGGGCTGATAGTGGCCTTTGATACAGCGAGACACCACGTCCTTCCACTTAGGGCCGATCTGGAGGTGCAGGAGGGCAACACACACACACACACACACACACAAACACAAGTGGAGAAACATAAACGTATATAAACAGACACACACACACAATAAGAGAAAATAAATCTGTATTAAGATATTACATTACGCACATTCCACCAAAACTAGAAGGTCAAAAACACATTGTGCTGCTGTGTGTCTGTACCGATGTCATATTAATCACACTTTTCTATTAGCTCAATGACATAATATGATTGACAGCGTGCACTGTGAGTGATACAAGTGTCAAGGATATGTAGATTCACTTTATATCACACTTTGACACATGCAAACCCTTGCTTCCGTCACCACAAGATGTATAATATTTCCCAGCCTTATGGAGAATAGCTCATGCTTGAATCATGAAGTGTTACAACATAATACCAGCTTTAGTAATTAAACCTGCGCTAAGATTAAAACAAAGACAGGGATTACACCTGAAACACGTAATCAACCTCAGGCCGCCCCCACTGACCATGCAGTACTTGAGCCAACATACAGCGTAGTTCTTGTCATTGCTGCTCTCACAGGCACAACTGGAGATGCAGCAGATACTGCACAGCACACACACATCCCCCCTGCCTTGTAGCATGCAGACTCCAAACTGTGTCTCACCTCTTTGACTTGGGCGTCGTCGAAGTACATCCACTTGCGTATCTTTGTCTGGAAGAAGAAAGTGGAGTAGTGCTTGCCGTAGTAGCACACCATGCCCACCAAGTAGAGCTCCGCCTGGCGAGCCCTCTCCTCTGTCACACGGTAGAACAACTACAGGGAGAGAGAGCGAGAGAGAGAGAGAGAGAGGAGGGAGGAGACAGGGAGGGAGGGATGCAGGGAAGAGAGGAAGAGGTGTGCAGTTGGAGGGGGGGAGATAGAGATAGGGGAGGTAATGTGAATACAAGCACATTTTTGCTCACCTAGTGTATTTGCTGTAAGCAGTCATCTTTCATACACTGCCTTTTTCTCAAACTCTTTCTCAAACTCAGTGTATACTGCACATACAGTGCTGTACAGTTAGGCATATATACTGCAGTTTTTCATGCAGAAATAATGCACAGATCTCACATAAATACTAATGCTATTTGCACGTAAATACAGAGAACAATGCAATAAAGTACTCAAGTTGTAGGTTTGAGAGCATTACCTTCTATATAATCTCACTGTATTCTGAAGTGTACTATCTTTACCTGCTGCTTCTGCAAAGACCCATATGTTTCCGTACTCATCTAGGCCTGGTAGTAACTTATAATTTCATTATTGATCACTTTTTTTAGTCTATTAGTGATTGGTCTACAAAATGTGAAAAATGTCAAAACAAAAATGATGTCTTCAAAACTACTACATTTCTCAAATTATCAATACAAAACCTCAAAGATATTCAGTTCACAATAACACAGTAACAAAAACAGCAAATCATCACAAATGAAAAATCGGAACCAACAAGTGTTCACCATTGAGCACCTTGATGAATGACATGACGCTATCTATTCATTTGAATAAAAAAAAAAACTATCTAATCGTTTCAGCACTACAATAATTGAATCTAAGGTAAGAACATAAAAGAGTAATGAAAGCAGAAAAAAAGAGACTGTGAGGCAGAAAACAGACAAAGAGAAAAAGTGGAAGCGGTGGAAGAGGAGGAGTGATACAGGAGGCCGATGGATTCCCTTTCTCTGATTCCCTGAACGACTAAATAAAAGCAGAGAATGCGAGACATTGTGCCTCCGATTTGCATCTGACAACAGGCTTCATTTCTCAACGGCGGGATTAAAACGAGGGGAAACGCAGCAGGCGGAGACAGGAGATGGAAGATAGAGGAAATAAGTTGACTAACTGTAACACAGTCATATTCTGTTATCCATTATTCATACTGTAGATCTCACTTCAGAATGCGGACGGCAATGTTACAGTGGCTTTAAAATGCATCAACATGACTCAGTCACGGCAGAGTATCATGGGTCGAACACGTGTGTGTCTGAGGTGTGAAAGCAGCAGCTATATGAGAATAATGGATAATGAAAAAGGTCAGGTGGTCTATTGCTTTGTGTGCGCTATAATTTGTGTGTGCTATAATTTGTTGTTTTTCAGAGTGAGCTAGAACGTGGTTGGTTGAGTTTACTGGGCTCTGCAGCATGCACATATTTGTATTCTGTATTTGTCATTGAGAGTGTATTTGAGTGTTTGCATTTGCATTTATACAAGTGTGTCCTTGCATGTGTTCATGCAGTGTGTTTTTGAACATGCCTCTAGGTATCTGTACCTGTGACGTGGAGTTTAAGTTTCTGGTATTATTTCATTCATATTGTTTTATTCGTTTTTTAGCGGCCTTTAACGTCATGGCTCAACAAAAGACACAAAACAAGGTGTAGCATTCAGCACAGACAAGTCTGTAACGGCAGGACTAATGAGCGAATGCTGTTCAAGTTTTAAGACAGAAGAGATTAAAACAAAACATGTGTTTGTTTTTTTTTAAATCACTTAAAAGGTAGCAATCTCTCTGAAATCTTCATTTATGACCCACTAGAATTATGTGGCGGTGTCTCTATCTGCAGAGACCCTGCCCTCTTCCAGTCTTTTCTCTTTTCTTTCCATTTGGTTGTGTTCAGGGACATTTCTGCGTGTCAGCCTTTGGGCACTTGGTGTGTAGCCCCTACGCATGAATAGGCATGAGAAGCAAGAGAATGCAACAAAAAATAGCAGACACAGCACCGAATAAACTAAATTAATAAGCAAATATAGCAAGGCGGAATGCGAAGCGGACAAAGCTCGTTCCGTGAGTGAATCTGGTGTTGGCGAGCACTGAAGTAGAGGAGAGGAAGCTTGGGCTTATGGGAAGAGGGGCCAACTTTGAATTTTGTTTACAAACTGCAATGGAGCAAGCCTACTCATTCTGGCAAACTCACTCACTCAGGCAAAATGAAGGCATGTCTGAGTAGCCACATTTCTGCTGAAAATAAAAGATCCATGACATGTTTGGCTGAGAAAATAGTTATGGTGCCTTTAAATGGATTTGAATTCAAAGTGTTTACAAGAAAAGAGTCCACTCATTCATAATTCCCGGGGAAAGCTCAAAGTTCAAAAGCTGTAACATATGCTGGTATTTTAAACGATATAGGAGCCAACATTTTTAAAATCACTTTTTGTCTAACCTTTTTCATGATATGCAGAAACCGCAAAATCATTAACCGTTCTCAGTGGGACTCATTTTCCTTTGTCATAATATTGGGCTCAATGCGTGCAATGTAGTGAAACAAAATGGGAATTCAGTCAGATTATCAGCCTAGAACTTTGCCAATTATGTCATGACCTACGGCCCTTATTTGAATTAAACCAAACCTCACCTTCTAAAAACCTCACTGCATTCCAATACCCATACTCCAGTACTGTTTAGTAGCCAAAATATATTCAGTATGTCCCCGTACATAGTGTATCAAATTCAGTATGCAAACAAAACCAGGATGCCCTACTGCATCTGGTCAGATTTTGCACAGGGCGAGCCAGCATGCTTTTCTGGCTATTCGGACCCACAATCCTTTGCAGAGCTTATATGAGCAAGAGGGTCAAAGTTCAAGTGTTATGAAGAAGTAGTATGTCCAAACTGTATTCAAAGTATGTACTTTGTAAGGGCAGCTGCAGAACATACTAAAAGTAAAAAGAAAAAGGAATGTATGCAATTTGGAACTCATCAAGACACCAGCTGTTCTATGAGGCTGTACTCGGTGCTCTGAAAAAGCTAAAAGCTAAAGTCAGCGTGCTAACATGCTCACTGTGATCATGCTGATTATGATATTTTGCAGGCAATGTTTAACACAGCTTCATGGATCAGCATGTAAACATTAGGTACACAGCACAAAACACAAAGTAGTTTTTGCAGGCATTTGGGCATAAATCATTTTTACTTGAACGGATGGTGGCGCTAGATGAAAAGTCAGAGGATCATCAAAGTCCCTAGGACTCATCCTCTAGAAACCACCAAATTCCATGGAAATCCATTCTGTGGTTGTTGACATTTTCAGTCTGGACCTAAGTGGTGGACCATACGTCTTCCCTAGAACCCCTTCCACTACATAAGAAGAAATATCTGGCAGATCCATGGGGATGTCTCGTGAGACTTATGAGGCACTGAGGGTGCAGTCACCACCACAAACATCTGACTATTGATGTCAATGTCACAATTGCTAGCACCTCTGGCTCACTGGTACACCTTACATAACATGACAAATCATATATTAGTGCTTTTATCGACGGTATAACGTGTGTGTGATCCCCTTACATCTCCCAGACGCAGGCAGGTCCCCAAGCTGTGTATGACGTCCTCCGCCAGGTCTGAGTGGTCTGAGTCCCACACCAGCCCGATGGACACGATCTCTGGTGAGTTCATCAGCACCCGGCGGATACGCAACACCTCCCCACAGTTACTCTGTGATGGAGAGAGGGGGAGGAGGTAAAAAAAAAAGAAAACGAAAAGGAAAGTGTGTGATCAACCAGGTTTATTCATCCTGTGCTATGAGAGCTAGAACCATCCCTTGATTTGGCAGTGATGATTACACACAATTTACGAATGCAGGCAGACAAACACACACACACACACACACACACACACACTTACTGAACAGTAGGAGGAAAGGGGGCAGAGATAAAAGGCTGGAGAAAGAGATGATGAAAGGATTGTAAGAGAGAACGACAGAGGAAGAAGTGCTGTGCTGAGTTGCATTTGTCCCTTGGGCCTTCTGTTGAGTTCAGAACCATGTGTTCTGAATACTTCCTTTGAGTCATGACCCACCACAGAGCCGTTGCACACATAGAAAAGACGTACACACACACACAAACAAGCGTGCACGCAGTGCTGGCAGAGTGGGTTCGGAAACAGCCTGAGAACACCCCGGCAACCAGACACTTTGCCAAACACAACACTCGCACACACACATATGCACAAACACACACGGAGCTCTCCCTTTGTGAATGGTGTGCTATCTTGCGTTGGCACCAGAGATGGCAGGAGGGTATTTTGCCAGGGTCTGCTTCTGAATTCTCAGAAAGGGACACAAACACAAGCCAGGGAGTAGGCGCCAAACAGCACTGTTAGCTTAGGACATATCGCTGGGACACACAGCCTCAGTTAGGTCTCGGTGCTTCCTCACTGCTGGGAACAGCAGCTGACAACATCATTCATCAAGTGATCGTACAAACAGATTTGCTCTGCTTCATAATACAACATTGATCGGTGCAGTCTCGATTCGGAATGTTATATGCAAAGATTTCTTTTTTTTTTGCTATGGCTATGCAGACCTTTCCAATAGAGAATGAGTTATATAATAGCACTGCTGGTCAAAGGATAATGTAGGTTTGCAGAAAATGTTTATCGTAGCATTTTTTTTAGAACAAAATGAAACAACTTCAGGTAATTGTTTGTGCTCATTCTTCCTCAGGACTCATACAGCAACGCAATAAAAGGACAATCCCACTTTTTATTAACGTAGTGACAGCTGAAGAGGCATATGTAGGGAGAACCACCAAACATTCACACAGACAGGGGAAGTAACTTGCAATTCCCAGTAACACTTTAGATTACAGCCTGCAATGTACAGCGTTTATTACTTATTTTGGGGCAGGGTGGCCTAAGGATAGAGAAGCAAGCTTGTGACCGGGAGGTTGTCGGTTCAATCCCCAGACTGACAGGACAAATTGTCCTGTGTGTGGGGAAAGTTAAAGAGCAGCGCTTGTCCCTCCCTCATTACCTTGAGCAAGGGCCTTAAACCCAACCCCTCCAGTGGAGCTGCGCAGTGGCCAGCTGATCAGACTGTGGTTGGACTGGGCAGCTGTCAGGTATGAATGTTTAACTGTGTGAATGTGATCAGAGCATTCCTGCACAAGAGGGGCTTCCGCTCAGTGAAATAAAGTAAATAAAAGTCAAAATTACTCCTGAGGTACGGTGTAATCTTTTACACTGACACCAGTACAGTACATACCAACACTTATATGTAGGTACTGGGAAACAAGATATGAAGTTATGTAACAATTTAGGAACGTACAAAAACTTTTTTTTAACTACTGTGTACCTATTATATTATTATAGGGTATGTATAATCCTGTTTACTCTGTTTTGGCCATCGTCCCCCTCAGTACAATGATAACATTGGACTGCAATGTACCTAATGGTGGGATCTGGGAAAGTGGCAACATGAGTCTGATGGGGCAAGGCTGTAAACAGGCCAACAGTTCAGTCAGATTATCGAAACCATTTTATTTGGAGGAAAAAAAAGAAAGGAACTACATCTAAAATCCAAACAGTGTGGCTTGTTTCCTCTTCCAAATAAGTTTGGCTAACCTGCAGGTTGGTTTAAAAACTGAGTGATCAACTGACTGCTTGTCTTTTTTACCATGTCTGACTTCTTTTTAACAATTTCTATTTGTCCCCAGATCTAAGCAATTAACTTGGCGAGTAAAAAGTTATTTTACCAATACGAAAGATTGCCAATACACGGAAAGAAAAAAGCCTTCCACAAAAAGAAATGTGCGAGCCCCGTTATTATGTGAAAAACAAATGGTCACTTTTCACAAATTATTGTTGCTTGCAAATTGCTGATATATGTGTGAGTCCTACAGGTCACAAGTGTGGCTTTTTGTTCCGTTATCTTAGATAACGGAGACGTGTTAAAATCAGCTGAAGGAAATGTTCTTGTCTTGTACTTGCTACTTTATACTTGTATTTCCTTGCATTTGAGAGGATAACATCCTACTTTCATCCCTTCTACATTAATTTGATGGTTACTTTGCATATTTTCTTTATATAAAAGTAGTCAGTTTATGAAATATGATGTACTGTTGCAGATTAAACTACCTAGCACTATATACAGTAGTTTGAATCAGCTCACATTAATTCTTAAATACTTATATTATAACAGGCCTGAGGATTTAGCGTTTAAAAACCATCCCAGCTGTCTTTAGATTCAGATTCTATATTTCTAAATCCGGATTGGTTCTTGGAAATATGTGACATCACTTTTTTCAAGAAAGCCTTGCCCACTTCAAACCAGCAAGAACACAGATGGAAAAACATGCCGAAATCTTGCTTGTAAATTAAATAAAATTGATCCAATGTAGTCAGAACGTTGTAAATGACTTAATGCAAGAAGCGGCTTTAATGGCCTTAAAGTAAAATGTCTTAATTTTATTTTCAAGTGGTAAAATACTGGAAACTTCTTCCAGTACCCCATCTATATATTGAATTAATTTAATTCCTTTTAGCTTATTTCACAAACAATTGTTTATCTAGCACTTCAGTTTCCTCTGTCAACTCTTTGGCACCATCAAACATCCTCACAATCTGCTATCTGCAGCACCTCCACCATTCAAACCCCATCACTTTGTTTGAGCAAAGCCCGATGTGGTAAAATATGGTGGTTATGGAAGATGAACAGAGGCTGGTTTGTGTGGCTCCCACAGGACTGCGCACACAACGTCAATGTTTAGGCCGTGCATAAGCGGTGTGTTTTAGTGCGGCTGCAGCCGAGAAGGTTGTGGTGCTGCTGCTGCTGCTGCTGCTGCTGCTGCTGTGTGAAGAGCGGGGCAGCTGTCGAGGCTCTTTGTGCGGACACTTTGGCAGGGAGCGGGTCCAAGCTGCAACCATTCAGCAGCAGCACTTTCCCATGTGGCTGCACAACACACAACCCTGCAGAACAAAGTATCTCCCTTTCTTAAGCCAATCTCTCTTCAATGCAGCAGACAATATAATTGAGGCTCATCATTTTTCCTTTTCTCTTTTTAACTAATTTCCACCCAAAAATATAAATGTCTACAGTTTTCTGCTGCAAGATGACGATGATCATTATGTCTTTCTTTAAAGGAGGTCAATGAAGAGACATTTAGAAAATGCACCCGGTAATAGAAAGAGAGAAAATGGTGAGAAAATGCAAATGAGCTTCTGATTATGTAACAAAGACCCACCAGGAAAGAGAGGGAAAAACAAACAACAAATGATGCAACTACCAAAGATGTTCTGTTGCGCATTGTATTGTTTTTTTAAACTGATTTTCATCCTGGTTTTTGTATTATTGTCATTGTTTTTTTCCCCATCCCTTGATGTTAGAAAAAATAAATTTGCTTATTTTGGGTATTGGATTGAAAGAAAAAAAATGACACAGAAAGAGACAGAAAATAAATGTCTAAAAGCACAATTTATGTTTCGTACACAACAGTTTTGAGTTGCTGAGCATACTGTGCGCATTGAAGTGTGTGTCTGTGTGTGCGTGTGTGTGTGTGTGTGTGTGTGTGTGTCCGTGTGTCCGTGTGTGTGTGTGCGTGTGTGTGTGTGTGTGTGTGTGCTCTCACAGGGCAGTTGCGCAGGTCTCCCATGTTGCTGGCGTTGCGGAGCAGTTCTCCAAACATGTCTGGTGTGGCTTTCTCTCTGCACTCCAGCATCCTCACCGCCTGGTTACTGCAGCATAGACACACACAACAACAATATGACGCATGCAGTGAATGTGTATGAGTCCAAGAATAAAAGCTTTTCTAAATAGAAAAAAAAAATCTATTGTGAAGCCCAATTGTGAATTGTAGCCACCAGAAACATTGTTCCTATTCTTTTAACTTTTAACGTTTCTTTGTTCTGTAATTTGCAGGCGATTGCTTCATTTCCTTTGGTATTTCTGGCTGAAAACCTGTCGGAAATCTATTAATTCTACAGAGTGTTGTTCATCTGGACGTATTTATTGCTTAGGCAACCATTTACACACATCTCCATCTGCACACTGGCAGTCCTACAGTCCTGTAAGAAAAAAATATGGAAAAAAAAGAGAAGAGGGGAATCTAGATATGCAGTTATTAACACTGTAGAAAAGATTATTGGAGCAAGTTTCTAAATCCTGAGTGACAGATTATGATCTTTGACCTTCCTTAGGGGTCACACTAATAGACAATTTCCCTACAGGAGCAATAACAGTACGGACACATTATTGTTACAAAAGGAGTAGTTCAGCTACAACTAGCATAATTTTGTGAAAAAAACTAATACTTGTGGAACAAAACTGAGACGATCTCTTTCGGCAAGGCTTTAAGCAATCATACTTTAATACTGAGCTGCATTTACCCTTTTTAACTATGATTGTCCTCTGAAGGACAAACTCAAATACATATTATTATCATCTGCGAATGCCAAATGGACTTATGCAAGCCTGTCTGCAGCTCCGGACCATGTATGAGATTAAATGTGCAATGAATCAGCATTGTTTTTTTCTCGTGAAGTATTCCTTTAAGAATAACGATTTTTAAAAACCATTCAAATCTCTCCTCCTCCTCCATCTCTTCCCCTCCTCTCACCCTTTCCATTAGCCTGAAATGAACTCAACCTCTCTGTCTCTCTGTCTCTCTGTCTCTCTCTCTCTCTCTCTCTCGATTTCAACCCCCCGCTTGGCCTCTCTTCTTCAGATGCACAGGCAGATGAGAGGCTAAGAAAGCAGAAACAACAACAATAACGCACCAGCGAGGAACACACTTGTTCTTCTGTTTACTTATGTCCGACTTGTGCTTCGAACCAGACATTTGTTTGTCTTTTTGTTGCCCTCTGATTATCTTATTCATGTTGACTTTTGCATATTTGGCTATCTCGACTGTAAACAACAGGCTCCACTGAGTGTAAAAATAGCTTGGCAGTGCTAATCGGCACAAACATAGAGCGGTGGCTCCGCTGCGCCCCACAACTACATTGACATAGTGTGTTTACAGTGTTTGTACTTTGGCCCCTCCATTCATCCCTCTATTTCTTCTGCTATGTTCCATTTCCGAAAGGGATATGGAGTGATATCTCTAGCCTTTCCGACCCACTGTTCCATTTATAGATTTGTGTCGCCCCCTGGGTGGACTGAATCAAACAGCTGATTGATTACTTCCCCTTTTCCTTATTTCATTGACTCGGGCCGTGTGCAATGTAACAGCTTTGAAGATGCTTGTCCCGTGTGTGGATTTACCTACACTAAAACCTGAACATGGAAGAGACTTTATGCACAAGCTCACCTGCACGTGTGTGTGTGTGTGTGTGTGTGTGTGTGTGTGTGTGTGTGTGTGTGTGTGTGTGTGTGCGTGTTTGTGTGCTCACAGTTCAGTGTTCAGCAGGGACCCGTGCAGGGAAGAAGAGAACACGCTGTACCTTCCTTTAGTGCCACCCAGCCTCTGCTTGCTGCCAGATTTACTGCAATGTGTGTGTGCAGTGAGTGTATGTGCATGTGTGTGTCTGGTCTTACCAGAGGGATGTAGTCGAGATGTAATGAACCATCTGAATGAAGGGCAGAGGGTCCGATGTGGCTCCACAGCTGTTACACACACACTGCACACACAAATACATCCTCAGATTCATTGCCGGACATCGTGTTCTTCAAAATGTTTGTGTGGATGGTTATTGTTTTAATTGAAGCTCCAGAAGTAAAGCATGTAGAAGCTCTTTAAAGTGACAGAGAGACTGAACAATGTCTAACCTGTTCAAATAGAGTCATGGCAAACTTCTGATGTGGTATACAGTGTTTGGCTGTGCAGATGTCCTCTCGACTCTCCGCGCTGATGTGGAAGTGGATACGCATCAGGAGATTCTCCTAAGACACACATGAAGCAAAATCGGCATCAATTAATGTGTGAGTGTTGTGTGGTTAGTTGGCATATGTGCTTGTTTATATTGTATACTTATTTAACGTGTTTGTGTGTGTGCGTGCGTGCGTGTATGAGTGCGTGTGTGTGTGTGTGTTTGGGCTTGTTTAACTAGATCCGTGGGGTACAAACACTGGGAGTCCAGTATATTGTGGTGTCCCAACAGCTTTGTAGGGCCAAAATGCTGGACCCCACAAATTTAAAGGGCTGGTTGAGGGTTAAGACTTGTTTTTAAGATTAGGGTTAGAATTAGGTTAGGTTAGGGTGAGGGTAAGGGTTAAGGTTTGGCATTTAGTTGTGATGGTTAAGGTTAGGGTAAGGGGCTAGGGAATGCATAAATGACGGGTCCTCACAAAGATAGTGGCACAAACCTCTGCGTGTGTGTGTGCGCGTGCGCCTGTGTGTGTGTTTGATCGTTCCTCTCTATTGGTGCTCCTGTTCATCTGACCGTGGGAGCAGCATCTATATTTCATAAGAAGCCGACGGATTCCCTGACTGAAAACATTTACTACCAATCGATCAGACAGCAGCAACCACGCGCACACATAAAACACACACACAGACACACACACACAAACACACACACACAAACACAACCACACAGTGGAGAAAAATACCAAAAGTGGTAGATAGAAAGCAACAACAAGGGCTGAGAGAAAGGCAATGAGGAAATGTAAAGATATTACAATAATAAAACTTGTGACTGATGACATTTTTTTTCTTGATTTTCTCTTTTAAAAAATGACACGCATCATTCCAAACTGAGACACCAACCATTCATATAATGTCCCATTCAATGCCGAATTAAACAAATTTGAAGATCTTTCAATATTATTTGATAAAATAGCATAATGTAGTAAATGTAAATAAAAAGGAAAAACAGACTATATATACAGCAGCTGAGCAATGTTTTAATCAAATCAAATGATTCTGCAATATATGTCACCAATGTGTAACACTGTGTTGCCTTTGATTTTAGAAGCAGATTGTTAAACTAAAAATAAATAAAAATAGAGTATAATATCAGTTCTTGTAAATGTAAAGATATATTTAGGGTAGTTCCCAAACCTGTGATTGCTGTCATAATTTAAGGCCTTTGCTCTCCATCAACTTAAAGGTACAAAGGGTGGACAAAATAATTAAAAAAATACCTCCCAACAAAATACATTGTAATGAACCAACAATTTGTGAGGCTGCAATTGTCAAAACAAAAAAGTTGAACATTTAATCCTTGGAAAAACATGGTTCTTTGTGGCTGCTGTATTAGATATTCCTCGTTCCCTGAAGATTTCTGAGTTCCTATAAGCCTCTAGGCAACCCCTCAGCACTTGAGTGTGTGTGTGTGTGTGTGTGTGTGTGTGTGTGTGTGTGTGTGTGTGTGTGTGTGTGTGTGTGTGTGTGTGTGTGTGTGTGTGTGTGTGCGTGTGCGTGTGTGTGTGTCCATGTGGTGCCATAGACTCACAAAGCACTCTGCAGCATCGTCCATGATACCCAGCTGAAAGCGTTGTTCGTCTTTGAAAGTCTTGGCAAGCGCGCTCCGCAGTGCATCTGATGGCAGCACGCGCTCACTGCTGAACTGGAACTGAGCAAAGATACTCTGCAAACACACACACACACACGTAAAAACACATTAATGCTTTATTGGACTGCTACAAACATTGTGCATGAAATACTTTTTCTAAAAGGCATTGTTGGCATGGACACTTACAGTATGTACTTTATGTCCATGCACACGTTTCATGTGCATGTATGTGTTTGTGTATTTACTCCTCTCAGACTGAAACAAATCTCTATAATCACATTTGTCCTGTAAATCGGCGCTGTGTTCTGTCAACTGACCCCTAAAACAGAACCAGTGGAACTAGTTGTCAACTTGTCAGGAACCAAAGTGCTGCACAACAAACCTAGACCGGACTAAAACAACCACCAAGCCTCAAACCACAGCTGGCCTCAATATCAGACATATCAATAATAGATGGCGTTTGTAGTGCACTTTTCTCTGACAAAAACAGCTCTCAGAGTGCTTTGTAGCAGTAAAATAGAAAACAAACCAAACTGTTGCAGGGGGCTCAGAGAGAAAGCTAGGCCACTGAAGTGTGTTTTGAGGGCAGCGTTCGAGCCTGAAGAGAAGGATCATTCCGTTTACATCCATGCAAGTCCAAACGACTTCCAGACCAATACAGCAATTCTGTGTTTACTGTTTTGCCTTAATAATGCTGCTTCATTTGTATGCGTAGGAGCGAGTGTTATCATAATTACCCCGGCCAAGGAGGTTATGATTTTTGACCTATTTGTTTCACTTATTAGTAAACAAGGTATTTAAAAAACTGCATGATACACGCATATGAAATTTAGCTATATACAAGAAAATGTGTCTGCAGTAACTGGTTGCAGGTGCTTATTTATAAAGCCTTTCACATTTTAAACCCATGTATTTAAAACCTCCAGTTTCCAACATTTTGGGGTTATCACAATACAGCAATGTCTACTGTTTTTTTTTACCGGAAGCAAAATTAGCAGCAGAGCAGCTCCCCGGAACAAACTTTGGTGATTATTAAAATCGGTACAAACACTGAATAAAGCAGTTTTACGTTAAAAATCTGTGTTTTGCTGACACAGTTCAGCTTATCGGCAGAGAGCTGACACAGTCCGCTCAGCTTGTTTATCTGACGACTTGATCCAGAGGTCTGATGACTAAAATCTTTCATCAGGTTAAAAAAAAGGCCAAGACCTAAAATGTATATCGTAAACATGTGGGTTTAAAACTGGATAGAAAGTCAATTTATGACAGCTTCTGGGAGGCAACCACAACTCTGACTGGCAAACAAGATAAAATGCCACAAATCTAGTCATTGTTAGATATTTTAATGTGGAAAGGTTACACATTATACCTTAAAAAGAAGCGATCAAATCCCTAAGAGGTAAAACTCAACCCCAAAACCTGTGCTTGAAGGATGTCAACACACCATGAACAGCAGCATCCCCTCCCCTCCTTTCCTGTCATCTCTAACAAAAGCATAACATACTGTCCTGAAATATTTAGAAAAAGGTAACATTGGATTAGATTATCAGATTAGAAATAAATAACTTTGTTTTTCTTCTTCATCCCTTTAATTCTCAGATTTCATGTTGAGAACTAGTGGCGTTTGGAACCCAAAGCAGAGAGAGGACACAGGTGGTAAGTGAACAAAAGTGTATTGGGACAATAAGCGTAGAGGAACAGGGTGGCAGGGAATGGGCCTCTGAGGCGGAGTGGAAAAACAGGAATTGGTCAAGCAGCGCGGTAATGCTGTATAGCAAAACATGATGGAATTATCTGGCAGAGTGGCGGAGTGAAGCTCAGGCTTTTATGGAGCGATTAGGCTCGTTCGAGATGAACTGCGCCTTGCCTGTAAAGTGGACTAGAGCAATCGGCAGCAGCCGGGGGCGGTGACCAAATCCGCTCTCAAGTCGGACAGTTTCCAGCATTCTGAACAGGAAGTGACCAAATCACTGTGGTCCGATTCCCATTTAATGAAATGTTATCAGACCAATATATCTGTGTATACAGTCTCCAGTGGTTTTAATTATGTCAGAGTAGCTCTCAAAATGCTCTACATGCTATCTGTTGCTGATATTAATTAACAACAGACTAGATGATAATCTAGTAATCTGAACGGATTTAGTCTCTCTGACCTCTAAACGTCACTGTCAGCCACACGTGTTCTGAATAGAATAAGCCTTTAAATCAGACAAAAAGCAGTTGAAATCCCTTTCGATTAAAAACAATAAAAAAGTTCATATACAACGTCACGTTGAGTCGATTCTGAACCAATCAGCTGTTAGATCAGCTGAGAGGCCGGCGTTTCCCAGCATGCTGGATCCGCCTGGGTCTTGCAGTTGGTGAAGAGCAACTGTGCTGCCCGCGTCTCAGAACTGCGGCCGCCTTGATCTTGTGAGGTCATCGTTGCCTACGTGGGCATGACGTCAGAGCAGGTCGGGATCAAGTCGGACACAATTCCAACCCGGCATGCAACGGGCGGCGATAGCCGGTGATCATTCTACGCAGACCTGGCTCATCTCGACCAAGCCTAGTGATGAGATGAATGGATACAGGTGTGACTCGTCAGCTGCCTGGAGAAGCCAGCCCCGCCCCCCTTCCACATGCATTGCATAGAGGAGAAGAAGAAAACACACAAACACAAAACCCCCAACAAAACCAGAACCAAACACAGGGTCATAACATTTATCGTGTGATCCACTGTAGAGGTCCTGTCCCCCAAGTTGTGAATCACTGTCAGGAATAGAAAGCCACATTTTTTAAATTGTCAAATGCCAGACATTTTATACAATCTTCATCAAATTCTGCACAATTCATGCTTGTACAAAGGCCTAATATTCCTGCACAGGGTTGAGATTTCTCCACAACAGCAGGAGCTTGGGGGAGGTTATGTTATCATTATATTATGGTTGCATTTATATTAGTAGTAACAGTAGTAGTATTAGTAGACACGACAGTCTTGCAAATGACTCTATGGCTCATTGATCCAGATTAATCTGTGCTTTAAATGCAGTAGACATGAGTACAAAAAGTAGCATTCAATTCAAGCTGAGGCCGTGAGATTAACTTCTGGCTGAGCCTGGACGGAAGAGAGCTGCATTCTTATAAAGTCAGAGAGATAAAAGCATGGGTAACTTTCTTCAGATTGCCAACGGATAAAAAATGACCTAATTTCTTTTGTTGGTAAGAATTCGGAGCTGGAAAAAGCAAAAACCGAGCGACTATTTTTGACCCACAATAAAACAGCCCAAAACACAAGTTTGGATTGACATGCCGGAGCAGGGGTTTGTGCTCTGCTGGCTTTCAGTCCCAGCGGTAATTCAGTCACTGATTAGATGGCTGGACTGAAAAGCAGCAGATGCTCTGTGTCCTGAAGACTGAGAAACACTGGGTTTAGAGGCAGAAATATATTCTAACCCAGTTCAAGTGCACATGTTTGTCTCTACACTGTCCATTTTAGTTTTGGACACAAATGTAAAATCAAGCACAGAGCTTCTATGATATGACCAAGAATGACTATTTTCACCCACTTATGAATGGATCTATTACCGGCAGTTACTGAATGAATGTGTGATAAACCTACTACGGCATAAAAAGAAAGTTACATTTTTTCCGCTCACGCCTTGGTGTGTCAAGAGCAACCACTGGAAGCAGTTTAACGAACAAGTAGTAAATCATGCAGAAAATCATGCATTTAGATATGTTGAAGTGAAAACATAAACATCTGGGTGGACATGGGAAAAGCGGTTCCTGCGAAATTCCTCACATCATCCATGTGAAGAATTCAAATGGATTTTAAATACTATTTCCACCATCAAAACAATCAATTTTAACTGACGCAAATTCAAGCAAACCATAGCTAATATTCTTCATGACAAGTTCCCCTTTGAGATGATGCATTTAACCAAAACCACCATCTTTCTCTAACTTAAGTGTTTTATTATCCTAAACGCATTCACACATGGGACCAGGGGCATTTCTAAGATCAGACCTTGGGGGGGGGGCAATGTGACACGGATACAGTGCCTTGCAAAAGTGTCAACCCCCGCTGCTTAATCAGTAATTTTATTAGTTTTTTAGTAACTTTCATTCATCTCTGAGCTAGCTAGTAAACAACAACATCAACTAACGTTTTCTGACACCATTAACACTATGGTAGAACTAAACTTTACACTTTATAAATCCAGTAAATGACCACTTTGACACAAAATTCTAACATTCAGCAATTTTAGTGGCTTACGTTGTTTCAATTTGGGTCGGTAGAAGGTAAATAGCATCGGCTACAGCAACACAAGATATTAAACCTGTTTCAAGCCCTTTGAACCTGTTATTGTTTGTCACTTAAAGACAAGTTTGCAAACTCTCACTTGAAGCACTAAAACAGAAATTTGGAGCTTGAGCCCCCCTAAAAACGGTCTAAAATCGCCAATGCATGGGACACAGATTGCAATCCCCGGTCTTTAGTGGTGTAGTCTTTTGCTTTGTACACCAAAACTTTCTACCTACACCTCTTCACTAGAAATTTGCCATGGAGACAGGGTTGAAGCACCTGTTGGGGCTGCTTAGACTCCATCTCACTAAGTTTCCATCTATTTGACTTCACAATCTTATAATAACACAAGTTCTTCCACCCATACATATTCATCTCAAGTCAAGCTTTAATCTGTGTGAAATGCAGACAAGTAAACATTCCCTGGAGTTGTTTCCTAGTTTTATTTCCCCTTTATGTCTTTGGTTATATTAAAAAAGTCAGAACCGTTACTTTTGGAAGCATGGTGTCTGTTATCCGATGTGGAGAAAATGTTATACAAAACTTCCGTCTGTGAGTGTGGCTGAGTGTGTGCAGGCTGAGGGTTGGCACTGGGAAAGGTAATGCAGTCCTGCTGACAGTGTGCATGTGTGCGTGTGTGTGTGTGTGTGTGTGTGTGTGTTTGTGTGTGTGTGTGTGTGTGTGTGTTTGTGTGAAGGAGAGATAGACAGAGACAAAGGTAGGGAGAAAGGAAGAGAGAGAAAGGTAAAACAGAGAAAAAGGAGAAGAGGGAAAAGGGACTGTGTGAGCAATAGTTTGTGTTTGTCTGTGTGTGGGTGTATGTGTGTGTTAAGGTGGCTGTGCTGACTGCAGCAATGCGCCAAGGAGAATGGAGGGGGAATATACCCTACAGAGGGAGGGAGGGAGCGAGGAGAGGAGAGGACAATGAGGCAGAGTGAGTAAGAGAGGTAGGTGTATTTGTGTGTGTGTGTGTGTGTGTGTGTGTGTGTGTGTGTGTGTGTGTGTGTGCGCGCTTTGCTGGTGAGATACGCACACGCACGCACACTGGTATGAAGACAGGAGCAATCTTCACCAACTACCACATTCATTCATCTTTCTCTTTTCTTCTCTCCCACTTTCTTCTCTCTCCTTTTCCTTCTTCTCTCTCCCTATTACTTGCATATGTGTGTGTGTGTGTGTGTGTGTGTGTGTGTGTGTGTGTGTGTGTGTGTGTGTGTGTGTGCTTTGCTGGTGAGAGAGATAAAGTGTTGCAGTGATTTCTAGAGGGATAGCCACAGGCAGCTTCTGAACTTATGTTTACTACAAAGGGAGGGCGTCTTTACCTGCTGCAGATAAACCGAAATCCACACACAATCCCTCCCAAAATAAAAAATCCCCAAATCCTCATTTATCTCTTTAGTTTCTGTAAAATGGATATTTGAAAATTTAACACGCCATTACAGTTCATCTGGTGCATGTCTCGACCCGTTATTCAGAGACTTTCATCTCCTTTGCCGTGGGGACCAAGCTACACACAGACTATAAGAACAATGTTACATCTGTTTCTGACAAAGGAGAGACGGTGACAGGACAGCTAATTAAAACTGACAGGCAAATGTGAACACTTAACAGAGTAACAATACCTTTGATTTGTACACTCACGGCTAAGTGACACACACACAACACACCCACATGCTTGTGTGTGTGTGTGTGTTTGTCTCCCAGGGTGGAAAGAAAGATTTGTGAGCACCTAAAAATGCATGTGTTTAGCAACCTAACGTGTGCAGCATGCAAGTAAGATTTGTGTGCATGAGTAGGTGTGTGTGTGTGTGTGTGTGTCTGTGTGTCTGTAGCATCCCAGCGTGGGCTCTGCTAGCTCAGCGCTTTTAGTCAGCCAATTAATTACAGAGAAGCGTTGGAGACAGAACAGCGTGTAGAACACGCACATTGACACTGCTACACACACACAAACACACACACACACACACACACACACACACACACACACTTCCCTTCACTCAGACACATACTTGTCATCATTGATGCAACAAATGGCTGGAACAGAGCTGCATGAGGCTCGTTCATTATGAGGGTTTTATGATCTTCCTATTTTGTTTGGTAACTTTCTATCAGCAGCTGCAGGAAAACAACATATAAAAGCAATATTACATGCCCTGTTTCTAAACACTTACTGTAAATTTTCTTGAAGGCGGGTAGTCGGTTGAAATTTAAAACTATTGGATCTGCCCAGAGCCACTCCGGAACTGCCATAACCATTCGCTAACATTTGATCGGGACGTCGGCTTAGCATCGTTAGCGTTCACCTTAGCTAACTCCTTCCCCACTAACGGAACGAGCTGCAAAATGAAACTTTTCTCGAACCCCGTAGGGAGGAGGAGCACAACATCATGGCCACCAACAAAACTCAGCAAAGCTTGTTCTTGCTCGGGCTTTAACTTCAGGATATTTTTTCCAGAACAGACCGATTGGCTTCGCTCACATCTTTCTCCGCTGCCATTACAGAACTAAGACTTAAACTACCGCGCAACCTCAACTTCATTGTTCATGAACACTCCCTCTGTTTGCTAATTGGACCGCCAAAGATTTGCCTGGAGAAAAGCTCAAAATATACCGCAAACCCAGACGTGTACTGGAGGGAAACGGAAATTGAGCGGGAGTACGTACTAGGGCGGAGCCAGGCCAGAATTCAAGTGTATAAAAGTAAAATATCAAGTATTTAGATTAAAGGTACTCATTGTGAAGGACAATCATTTGACAGAAAAATAAAGCACAGTATATAATGACAGAAAAGAAGGACAGAATAAAGGAAGCAAGAAAGGAAGGAAGAAAAGTAGGAAAAAGGGAAAAGAGACGAGAAGATGTTAAAGAATGAAGACACAAATCTACAAGCCAAAGACAGAAACCAAAGGAGGAAAGGAAAAGGGTAAAAGAAAAAGTAAGGACAAAACATAATTATAAATGGCCGGTTGATCAGTTAGAGATGCTACACAGGTATCATTAAACTTTATTCTTGGGCGCCTGGGTGGCTCTCCTGTTTTTCCATTTTGAATTAAAAGTATTGGTTGCAGTGGTTACATAACCCCGTGCAAGAATCTCCCCTGCTGTGTTTATTAGGAGACATTGTAGGTCTCTCCTACTACTGCTACAGAAAAGATGGAAGGAAAGATGGGAAAACGACAACATATAGCGATGTTATGTAGGTTTTTCTTGGGCTCTGTGTCATGTTACTCTAGCTGTGTCTCCCTCAGAAATGTGGTGGAGGAAATGTAGAAAGTCCCCCAAAAGAGAAACACTCAAGCTAAGTACTGGCATCTCATATACTGTAAGTACAACACTTCCGTAAAACATCAGTCCAAACCTCTGGTTTACAATTCTGACAACAATGTTTGTGTTTTAAGCGGGAGGAATAAACAGGATTTGTTTTTATTGAGAAACTGCAGTCGTGTCACACTGTGTCACTACCCGATGTGAGTTACGCATGTGTCAACTTTGCAACATATAGCCTACAAGATGCTGACAAGAGACTTATGTAATGTCAATCCAGTAAAAATGAACCTACTAAACAAGGTGTGTTCACTGCTGGCTGCAAGTTAGCATCACACACAAACAAGGCTGTCACTTAAATGGCGTTGTAAGATAACCTTGGCAATCAAACAATCACAGATAGCTAAATCGTTTTTGAAATGATTTCTATCGTCTGTTATTGTTTGTAATGAGAAAAGTTTAATATTTCATGAATTTCAAAAATTTTAGCATGACACGTTATGCCGAAAACTGTTTAAATCTGAGCATGCACAACTCACATCTGCACCTGACTCACATCGGGTAGTGACAGAGAAATGCCTAATGTTAACAGTATGACCTCCACACGCCATTAGAGGACAAAGCAGGAGTGTTTTACCTTTAAGGCGCAGAAGATGCATGAGTCCTCCATGCACTTGTGTGTGGTCAACTGTCGAAAGCTTCTGCGGAAGATGTCGAGATGCCACAGAACCTGAGAGAAAAAAATATATATTCAAACACAGAAAAAAAAGAAATAAAGCAACTGGATCAACCTATTCCTTTTAATGGGTTATACTTGTATATTTTAGTTAGAAATAGAAATAGTGTTTTGTTTTAGATCCCAATGGAACTGAGGTCTTTTTCCCTTCTATGGTTTGACTTTTCTTTGTTGTTCATTCTCTCTTCTTTTGCTCTTTGTTGTTCTTTTTCTCAGCAACAGTGAAAGTATGTAGCTTTAATGTTTTACAGAGGAAAAGGACCGTCCAGGCTCTACTGATAATAGTTAATATTTTAACCATAGACTGTATATGAATAGACAACGAGGAAGTGCCTTAAACCTGGAAAACAAAAGATTCCAGAGCGGCCTATCTGAGCTTTTATTTTCTCAAACGCAGATCAGGATACCCAGGGCTCAGTTTACACCTATCGCCATTTTTTAGCCACCGGGGGACCATAGGCAGGCTGGGGGAACGCATTTTAATGTTAAATACCTCATAAAGTGAAGTGAAATATTCATGCCATGGGACCTTTAAGTCTGCTGCAACACAGAATGATGTACATTTTTTGTCTGTTTGATTTTAAAATCAGCAATAAAGCAGGGGGTGTTTTAGGGCATGGCTATGATATGGCTGGCAGTGAAACTGTAACGTAGAGTGTAAGGGCTCCTCCCTCTTTCCTCCCTCTCGTCTAAAATTGTCACATCCACAACCAGGATGCTGGCACCCGTAACGGCAAACGCGACGACGGGTAGCAGATATCCACAAACCAATGGGTGACGTCACACATGCTCTGTCCACTCAATTTACAGTCAATGATTTTAACTGGGTTTTAAATGGTTTCTTGAAAGGTCCCGTGTTTCACTTGATACTGCTTTTTTTCTTTTTTACCATATTTTTATGGTAAACTATAGCCCAAAAGTCCCATTTACACATTTAAAAAATCTGTATCTAGATCAGCGGTTTTTAAAATGGGTACCATGGTACTGTGAGGTGTCTTAAAGACAAACAAAGGGGGCCACAAGATATTAACGAGTTAATTTCTGTCTTTTTTTTCATCAACGTTGTAATGTGTTCACAACATGAAAACAAGGCAACATTTACTTATATTAGCTACAATTCTCTATTATGTTTTGAAACAGAAATAAGCTACAATCACCTTTTCCTTTTTTTTTTTTACTGTTAAATATGCAGTATCTAAGACAGGACAGCTCATCTTTGCCGATTGCCATAGTAACCCAACATGCTTTCTGGGTGCACAGCAGTCAGGAATAGCAACTGACAGAGTAAGTGATGGAAAGACTTAAAGGAGAGATTATTTTTGGCGTGGTTTAAAAATGTTTGTGAACCACTGATCTAGATACATAACCTGGATGTCAAATGTCAGATGTTACTGACAAAATAATGGTCATGCTGTACTATGATATTTTCCGTGCAGGGGGTTGAAAGCTCAATTGGCTCAAACAAACATGCACACCATGGTTCAGGTACTGCCATGGCAACCTCCGCCACATTCATTTGTTGTCTAGAGCCTTCTTGATTGGGCTTGATTGATTTTATTTGCATGTAAGAGAAATGACACCGCAATCCTGGTGATTAGACTATATTTAACTATTATCCAATTGTTTATTCGAGTGTTAAATCTGATGCTTTGTCTAAGTTTGGGCGCTTAAATTGTAACTTACATGTGTTGGTTTTTGGGAGAAACATTTTATCTTTAAAAAATTAAGCAATATTTGTTGAAATTACATTAAATCAACAGACTTCTTGTAATGTGAGATGGTTGCAGAGAAATCAACACCCCAGTACGCAGCTCTGTGTGGCTTTCAGCCCATTCCAGCTAATTGTTTTTCCCAGCAGCTCCCACTGAGTGTGTTTCCTACTTTGTGTATTTTCAGCAACAAAAAGAGTCCGCGGACAAGAAAACGACCAGCGCAAAACAAAAGAAACGAGGAAGAACACATGAAAACCATGTCTGCAGGATTTTTCTCTCTCTCTCTTTAGTGCATAATTAGAGGAAATAGCTCTTAGTACATTCAATCAGCATGCTGAAAGATAATATTGACACAACACTGTCCCTTAGGCTTCGACTAAGCTCAGCTGCGCACACTCACTTACAGTATGCACATACAGTTGTAGCTCTACATGAACGCAAGGCACACACACACACTCGTATGTGGCTTGGTTTTGTGTGTGTGTATGTGTGTGTGCTTTAAGGAGAGTGATAGGTAGAGGAAAGAGGGGGCGGAGGATGACAGACTGCATGCTGACGTTGGTGTATGTGTTCTACGCCCCCCCCCCCCGGTTTCCCCTCCTCTCTCTGTAGTGTATTTGGTCGTGATGAATCGGCACCCTGCAAAGTACTGCAGCAGCCACAAGGAGGGCACACTCTCTCCATGCCCATCTCTCTTCATCCCTATCTATCTATCTATCTATCTATATCTCTCTGTTTCTCCCGCTCTAAACACATCCATCTCTCGCTCTTTCTCTGCTCTTCTTCCAATTGTATCATTTGTCAAACTCTCCCTCCCCTTTTGACTTCCCTTGTTTTATCTGCAGGACCATCTCAGAGAAAGGAAACTACAGTTTAACTAACCAAAAAAGTGAAGAAAACACATACATGGAATAGAAATTGACCTCATCAGCTCCTGCTTTTAGAAAGTCGTCGTGTTCCTGCTGCTCGTTGTCATTGTAAAATGAATCACAGACAATTGTAACCGATGATACTGGATGCAGAAATGCCAGTATTTGATTGGCTGTGGTGGTCTTGGAAGATAATTCAAAAAAGCAAAGTGTGAGACAAAAGAAGGAGATGTTTATTGAGATCAAACCCTATTTTTTGGAATTATCTCTTTTTAGAGTACTGATTCAGATAAGCTCGAGGGATTTACAGGAAAACAGTGCAGGCATCAAATCCAGTGCAATTTTATCTCATTGAAAACAACCTCCCTGTTCACCGTTTGCTCTTTTTACACTGTATCAGAGCTGTATTAAGTTACTGCTAAAGCACACAAGCATTCCAACTGCTTAGCATTAAAAGCGTTACACTGGCGAAATATGGGATAACTTTTATTGAGATGCAATATTATATATTAATATTACATATATATATATATATATATATATATATATATATATATATATATATATATATATATATATATATATTGTGAACAATAAATGCAAAGGGGTTGAAGCACTAACTGCAATCCGCAAATAGCTGCTCAAAACATATTTGCTGTATTATTGCACCTTTATTGCTGTTGCCTCACCAATCACTGGTGTCCAAACCAACAAGGCCCACTTTACCGTCCTTTGTTGACTTCAAACTGAATAACCACAACACCAGATCCTAGAACAGCTCTAAACTTGGAAAGTGGTTTCTAATACTACTACCATCAACACTACTGGAATGAACTGCAAAACAAACTGCAGCTGGAGACACTCGTTCCTCTGAGTCCCTTTAACGCAAAACTATTAAAACTAGCTGAACCAGCTTTTAACGTTTAACAGCAAACATGGACACAAGTGAAAAAACACTATTACACATAAGTAAAGCCATTAGTTATGACTTCCACACCCCTTATCATGTAAGTTTATTAATCTCTAATCTCTAAATGTATAGAGAAAATAATAATAAGAGATAATAATTTACAAGGACCCAACAGTTCTAGTAATTCCCCCAAAAGCAAGCAAGTAGTGCGACAGTGGCGAGGAAACGTGGTAATGAATAGAGGCAATAACAGTCACAGTAAAAGATAATGGAACAGTGACTAGAAATAGTAGTTTAAGTAATTCATGGGTACTACATGGCATTACAGGGGACAGCAGGATGTAGCAGGACCACAGCAACAGCTGCAACCATGGTTTTGGAGCCTCCCTAATCCAAGGAAACATGTTCAGATCAAATAGATAACCAATAAAAGGGTATATATCTGATTTGATAATAACTCACTCTCATAATCTACTCTACCTGCCTCACACCGCTGGTTGATTTCTGCTCTCCCCGACCTCCTCCTGCTCCTCCTGTTCCAGTCTCCTATTACCACACGAGGCAATGGCATCTCTTTTCCTGTACATTTTGTATATCATTTCATACTGCTGCCATGGCGACAATCACTCTCCTAATTTTTCTGCCCTTTTGACCTCGGTTGTCTATCTGACAGCCAATGGGATTCCCAGCAGACATTTTGACTTGTCATAGTAGCAAAAGCGCAAGTGTTCCTAATACCATTCAAGTGTGCCAGTACACCATGACAGTGTGGCAGGGACCCAGGATGAACTTTACCAGGACCCTGAAACTGAAGCTGCTAAATGGAATTCAGACCATCATTCTTTAATAATGAAATAAAAAATTAAGAACTAAATCTGGGCTTTACTTACTGTGACATGTTCGAACTGTCTTCCTCTGATCTCCAAACCGACCTTTGCGCCTGCTCCCAACATCTTCATCAACTACTGAGTAGGCTGTATAGTTATCCTGTACATTCCATTTAATCCCACCTGCTTCTTGCTAAATCCTGCGCTACTGCTAAAAATCGTTGGGAGGCTTAATCAAAGTGTAAAACAGTGCATGGTCCTTTATCCTCTAACGCAAGTGTCTTAACAGAAACCTTAAGGCAGACCAACAGCAAAAGTACCTAGAAAATGTCCATCAGGGTATTCTTTAACTGCTGTGCAAACCTGTGTTCTAGAAACTACGTTTCTATATTCCTAGTAAAATAGTTTTGCGGGGGTTAACATCATAAGTCCTGTGTGTGGTTATGTTTAGGGAACAAAAGTAATTTAAGTCAAAGGATCTTTTTCCATATTAAACCAGCTATGGTGTTTGCCGTTGTCTAAATATAATAATGAAAAAAAAAATAATGCTGTTGTTGTTACTAGCAGATATTGTGATGCAAGATGTTTTAGATGTTTAGATGTTTTAATCAAAATAAATTGTCAGAATATTTCAGTTTTAACATTTTTGTGACTTGCCAGATACATTTCCTCATTACAGTATGTTAGATTATGTTTCTTTCAAAACATATTTGCTTTTGCAAATTAGTAGTATACACATTTAATTTCTAGGGACAGAGATGCTGCAGTGAAGCCCTACAGCTAACATGCAAATAAACATGCAAAACTCAATCATTTAGAAATTATGGAAACTAGTCCTGCACTACAAATTAAAACATCACTGTTTTTTGTAAGTTGATAGTGTTAATTAGCCTTGTAGCAAATCATTTGGCAATGGCTTGAACGTTACAGATGTTTATTAATATCAGAAAGTTAGGCGATAAAATTTTAAACATAACAAACTTGGTATTTAAACATCACCAAACTGCGACCATTTCACACACACACACACACACACACACACACACACACACACACACACACACACAGCTTGATGAGTAAATGTGTTTCTGCTTCAACAAAGCCTATAACTCCTTTAGCTATTTATTTTTATATGTTTACACAGTGAAAACTTGCTGATGACTTGACTTCACCTCATTGCACCTTCCATTGCTCTCATTAAATTTTACACATTCACACAAAAAAATCACCGCTGCTGCCACCTAGCCGCTCCAATGCAGCAGCGGGGGGGTTAACTGTCTTGTCCAATGGGCCTTTAAGGGCCAAGAAGCAGCAAAGAGTAGTTAACTTAATATCAATAAGTGCTTAGAGGAGGAAACAGCAGGAGATTCATTGCCAGCATTTTTTTTTATATTTGGTTAATCCATAACTTTTTAAAGTAAAAATGAAAAAAGATATTTGATGCTACCAGCTTCTAAATCTAAGAATTTGCAGCTTTTTTGGTTTTGTATCATTTTATGTAGAATATATTTGGGTTTTGGACTTATTGAGCATCTTCAAGACATCATCTTGAGCCCTGGGAAAATGTAATGGGCTGAAAAATGTAATTTTCACTATCAGTTTGAATTCATATATATTTTAATAGACCAAAGAAACAAATTTTCAACAATAAAAACAAAACAATGAATCATTTCTAGTGGCAGCTGTAATGCCAATACAACAAATTGGTCCTAAACCTGAACTTTGACCCCTCATACGTCACTGACGTACACTCCCTTACATAAATCTATCAAGATGATATAACAAGCAGGTACACATCTATATACACACCCATAGAAATACACTGTGAAACAGCCAAAAAGCATCTCAACACTTTTTTGGGCTTTTAGCTTATCCTCACTCATCTGTGTCCAGAACATCCTCTCTCCTCTGTATGCGTACACTGTGCTGTGTGCTGTGTGTGTGTGTGTGTGTGTGTGTACATGTTTGTGTGTCCTTGAAATGGCCCAATTCTCTCCCCTCTGAAGCTGCTATACATGCTGTTGTTGAAGCATTTTCATTTCACAAATAAACCTTATGTCCTTCACTTTGTCTTGTCATCTATCTCTCTTCCTCTCACCAAAAACACTCTATTTTTTGCCCCTACCTTATCAGACTCTTTAATTCCAATCTTTCGCCTGGCAGCATCCCCCTTAGTATTCTCAGTTTTTTCATACTGTATACTCCTCATCCCTCTTTCTTCTCTTTTCCTTAAGCAACTTCTCTTCTGCGTTTATCCCTCTGCTCTCTTCAACTCTCTCTAAGCTTCTGCCCCATCACCCCCCCTCCCTCTTCAGCTTACTCCAACCTCTCTCTCTTCTTCCCTTGCTCTCTCTCTCTCTCACAAGCCAGTAGTCAAATGTGTGTGTGTGTGTGTGTGTGTGTGTGTGTGTGTGTGTGTGTGTGTGTGTGTGTGTGTGTGTGTGTGTGTGTGTGTGTGTGTGTGTGTGTGTGCACAAAAGGTAAGTGTGTGCCAGCTGGAAGTCTTGGGAGAAGGGAAAAGAGTTTTGTGTGTGTGTGTAAAGAGAGAGCAAAGCTGCAGCAGTTGCAGCGCAGTATAACCATCTCCACACACAGTCTGGACAGCCACACTGAAGCCAGACGGACAGTGGTGCCAAAACCCACCAACACACACAAACACCCATTAATATGGCCCTAATCTCATCGTGCTTAATCGTTATCAATTTACTGCAGTGTGAGGGTGGGGAGGCGGTGGGGCATGGGAACTGTGGGTGCATGAGTGTGTGTTTCAGCATTGTGCAGTTAGTGCAAATGATAAAGTATGCCTTACTGGAAAGTATGTTTTGCCAGTACTGCACGGACAAATCACAACATTCTACATTGTAAAGATAAAATTACAGTTTTTTAAATCTTTTCAGTATGCAAATGTGAAGAGTATCAGAGACACAACTTCTGTCATCAATGATATTTCAGACGAAACACTATTGCTGTCATCAGAAAGTAAAAGCACAATAATCACCGATATTGTGCATTGTTAACTGTAAAAGCCTGTACTTTTATGCAGATTTAGCATGAAAGGGTGCATTTTTTAAGTGTTAGTACAGTCTCAAATGTTATCATTGTGTTGGCTCTGTACTCCAGCACCCTGGATTTGAAATGAAACATTGATAATAAGTCTAAAATGCAGATTTTCAGCTTTACGAGATAATCAGTCAGGAATCGTGTCCCTTTTTTTTTCAACTGTCACTTTTAGGGGATAGAAAGTAATTGGAGTAAAGTAACGTTAAAGTGACATAACATAAATCAAATTAAGTCATCATATTAAATATTTCAGTGACTGATGTCTCCAACCCACAGACTTCAGCAGACACTTCTTCTTATGCTGCTCTGCAGGCCTGCACTGCTTCTTTTGGGGTGTTTTTGGTCTGAGTCACAGGAAATGTACTCAATAAACTGTCCAAAAGGATCCAAATACTGCAGTTTGGACATTTTCTATTATCAAATAAAATTGCTAACAAAACTGTTTGGGGCCTTTGGACCAGAGTGCGATAATTTTCTTTTAGGAAAATGTATTTAGTTGAGACCAGTCAAGACCACTACATGGTCCTAAAAATCTCCTTAAAAAACATTTTACTTCCCTAATACTTGTGTGTTGTGTGTGTTTATCCAACTGACCTGCAGAGCGCTGTTGAGGAAGCAGCTGTTTTGTCCCGGCTCGTTGCTCAGGCCTTTGCTCGGTGCAATAGAGGTCATGGTTCTCGGGGTCACCAGCCCCTGCACCCCGCCTACTGCTCCGCCACCCGACGCAAAGTAGTTCCTCTTCCAAGACATCACTACCTGGACGCCCCCGTTTCCACGGCGAGGCGGGTAAGGGGCGGGGCAGCAGACCAAGCGACGGCCTCTATGTCACTCCCATGAGAGAGAACGACGGAGAATGAGAGAAAAGCGGAGGAGGAAGAGAAGGAAATGGAGGGATGTAGAGGAGGGAGGCGGCTGCTGTAGATCGAGGAGATGCAATGTGTCTTGGAGGGAGATTTGGCACCCATGCAATGATCCCCCACTCCAACCGTTTCTTTACTTTAAAATCTGTCCACTTGCTGGAGCCAGCAGATGGCTTTTTTCTCCTTTTTTTAGCTCCTTGGATTTCGCAGTCTGTGTCTGAGGACTTGAGAGCGTGTCCGAAGCAAAATTTGGCAGAATGTGATGGATAAATGTTGATTGGGCAGCACTCCTGCTCACATGTGGGGACCCCTTCAATGCTTTTGTCTCCTCTTTCACTTTGCCTGTAAGAGACACAAAAACCCAAACTGTTAGTAAACCTCACGCAAGCAGCTAGCAAGAACCCACATAGATGTTAACTTCATATACTGCATAATATACTGTGTTCCATCAGTCATATAAACAGTGTTAGCAATGCAGATAAAAACTCTAAATGCCATTTGGAAGTTAGACGCCCTCTCCTGATTTGAAAATCTGACCATTGCTGATAAGCTTATTGCATCCCAATTGGTTATACATACTGACAATTATGAAGTGACTTATGTGAGCAAAAAAACATTTAAAGGCTACCCTGGTAGCGTTCAGCTATATAGTGTTAGCTAGCTAACTGTGGGGGGTACTGACCTAGCCTAGCCCAAAACTGCCATTGATTTTCAGATGTTTGGCAGACAAGTATATTGTTACTTAAACATTCCTTACATTGATTTTAAGGATTACATCAGCATTAAACCTGCATTAATCAAGCACTTGTACTTGCAATGTGGAAAAAATCAAAGATCATTACCACCCAATGCTGCAGCCAGGGACATAGTACAAAATTCTGGGCCCTGTAGAAAAGCATTCTTTATGGGCCTCTCCCCTCATCCACAGCTATTCATTTAAGCATCTTTTTGGGCCTACTCATGAGGGCCCTCACTTAGTCCTGTTTACATTCTGAGTCCAACAACCCTGGCTGCAGCTTTTCGTTGCGTTTTAGCCTTGTAGCTAGTTGTTTTGGCTTTATTGCATATTTTCTATACAGCATAGTTTCCTCATTGTCAATAAACCCACTGTACACTACATTCCCAGCACCAGCGGCAGACAGACACAGTTAGCAGCTAGCTCATGGAGGGGCTAGTTGAACATTTAGCAGCTAGAAGAACTAGATATGTTTAACAGAAGTTGGTGGGGACTAAAACACAGCTTCTGTAAAAGAAGAACAAATATCAAACTTACTTTTGTTAGTTGGACAGAAAGACACCAAAGAAATGCTTATGTTGCTCCCTGATTGATATTTAACCAGGCAACTGTTTGCTAACACATTAGCCATGACAGTTATTAAAGCTAAGGAAGTGACTGTGTTTGTTAGCTTGCTTTCATGTTCTCCTGCCCCCTAGTGGCCATAAATCGATTAATCCAAACTAATAATTTCATTGCTTTTGCACCATGAATCATGAAAATCATCACAGTGAATAGTGTAGTACTGCATCAACACAGCGACCGCTTGGAGAAATCTGTTATGTCACTTCATAATCGGTACTTAGGGACATTATCTGGAGCTTACTGGTTCAAGCATCACTATGTACAGCTTCCAAATGTGTGTGTTTGTCACCCTATAGTAATTGTGTGTTGGTGTGTGTACATGAAGTCGCATAACACCACAGGGCAGTAGCTAACAGATCCGCAGTGCCCCTCTCCACCGTCCCTCGCTGCCTCCCTCCCTTCTTCTCTTCCCCTATAGCTTTCCCACTTTTGGCAAAGCTCCCTCGCCTGGATGCCGGGATGCGTTGCCACCCCAGCATCCCCTTGGCTAAAGGCCAGAGTACGAAGGGATGTTGCGGCGAGCAAGCAAGCAGCGTGAGCTGTCGCTCTGGCGACGGCCACATGGGATTGGGGTGGCGAGGTGGGGCAATGAGGGGGTGGGATGGAGGTCCGGGCGATGTCGTGACAAGGATGGCAAGAGAAATGCTTTAGAGCAAATATAGAAAGAAAAAGTATGCAACTTTGCAATGTCAGTTTATCTACTAGTCACACAGTCCTACAACATACTGACAATTTCCCACACTTTTCTATCTATCTATCTACATGAAAAACAGAAATTCACATTCAATACATTCATCCATAAACTAACAAATCCAAATTTCCATATTTTAACAAGAGATTTGATTTATAAAGAGAATTGGCTGTTTGCCATTTTTCCTGTACAGCACAGTATCCTGAGCTTCTGTCTCAGCATAGAGAGAGAGAGTGTGAGTGTGTGTGTGTGTGTGTGTGTGTGTGTGTGTGTGTGTGTGTGTGTGTGTGTGTGTGTGTGTGTGTGTGTGTGTGTGTGTGTGTGTGTGTGCGTGTGCGTGTACCACTGTGCCTGTGTTGAGTGTGTGATCACACATCCTCTCTCTGACTGCACCCAACAGCAACACACAACCGCGATAGCTCTGGCAAAACCTCACACAACCGCTGTTTATGTGGCTTATGTGTGTGTGTGTGTGTGTGTGTGTCCACATCTTCGGCTAGTTACCATGGAAATAGGCCAAGCAGCAGGCACGCGGGGGAAAAGCCGAACCATGTGATTTAGCTGAAAAAACACTGTGCTGCATTGGTTGAGAAAGCACACACAAATGGACTCACAAACACCCAGACAAACACACATTGAGACACACCGGGTTGGCAAGTGATGATGATGTGTATTGATGGTAGAGAGTTCCTGGAAGCCAGAGTGAGTCAAGGCACAAGTCAATCAAACTCTCTGACCCTGTTCTGGCATAAGGAAACCAGGACCCGTGGTCGCAGCCCAAACAGCGACCAAACATAAAAGACATTTTCCACATGAGATGTTAAGATCAAGACCCCCATCGAGACACAGCATGTGTGTGTGTTGTCTGTGAGGCCTTAGTCTCGCATTGCCAGACCCTGATCCAAAGTGAGCTGAAGGAGAGTCTAGCTACTCCACATAGCATTCGGGGATGGGAGGAATATGTGCTCTGGTTTATTTGCTTTTTTTTTAACACCAATCAGAATCGTCATGGGCGGCGCTAAACTCTGCACAGATCCGCTGCAAAATAGTTGTGCAAGAGAAAACTCAGATTGGACAGATAGTCCAACTAGCTCTCTCAATTTACCCTGCAGAGATCTGCAGAGATCTGAGGAGCACTCAAACATGGACCTCATAAATCAACCAAATTTAAAATTCCAACACAAAGAAAGCAGAAGGAAAAGGAAAATACATGCATGCAGCGGAATTTCATTCACCCGAGCAATCCCGGAAGTGGAACGCGAAGGATATAGACTAGTGAGGCCTTATCTTCTACCTTATAGAGACCTGTTTAGTTTTAACCATGGGAAAACTGCCACAAAATGAGGTCCCGACTTCTTCAATGGTCAGGTGTTGAATTATTGGTTTTGGTGTTTTGGTTTTTTTTTGTTGATAATTTGTTGACAATAAGAAAAATGTTTGTTACTACCAAACTTATGCTTTAACAGTTTTACAACTGCAAAATGTTAAAATGTAAAAACATTAATGTAACATAACATACATTCTTTCTTTTGTGGTCACTCAGATTGCTTTGTTTGCAATAAGTGTGATAGTGCTTCAACAAATCACAGGAACACGCACTGATTGTATACTGTATGTGATGTGGTGGAAAGTATTTGACTCATCAAGTTAATGAGCCGGAGTTAGGTATGAGGTAGGTTTTAATGTTAGGTAAGACTTCAAATGGACGTTAAAATGGTCTTTTTTCCTTTTGTATCTAAAAAGATGTGTGTGTCAGTGTGACAGCAGATGATTACTTGTGGATCGATAAGAGCCAGCGAGGGCACAGCAGGGAGACAGGCAGCTGTTTTCAAGGTTCTGCTTTACTGTCACCACTGCTGTTACAACTGCTCCAACCTGGTGATGTTCATTTTACTTGATGCCTTCCTTTTATATCTGCCTAACTTCCTCAGACTTTCCACCCTGTCCCTTTCAGGCCTCACTTTTTCACTCTCAAACCCACTGCTTTCCTCTTCACGTCTGTCTTCTCCATTCTGTCACTTTTTCCCACTGAGCTCATCAAGAGACATGCAGAACTTCAGAAGCTTGCAGGACAGAATTTGGAGGATGGCTCGACGCCTGTTTGATTCCCGGTGCACGCTGTGACGCTTCCTCTCTGATCCACATCTGTGTGATGAATGTAAACATTCTGAGAGAGAAATCGAGAAATCAAGAGATAGTGGCACATGACACGCCGATCAAGCTGTATTCCCATTGTTCCCTCCATCACTTCCTTTTCCTGTTGTTTTCTCTCTGTTTTTGGTGATACATTCTTAGGTAAATTTAAGGGCATTTTATTTCTCCTGGTTCACTTTGGTCTGTATTAAAACAGCTATCGTAGGTTTCCAACCAAGAATGCAAAGTGTAATGTATCATATTGGAAAAGCTGAATGGAAGATGAAGGTTTCCAAGTATCTACTAGGATTGTTTACCCACTCATACTAATATTTATCAAGAATAAAAATGACTCCACAAGTCAGTATGAGAATATTGGGGTACCAACATCCGTGGGTCCCAACCTGTTGGCTTGTGAACCTTAGTCTTATTCCCCCTCTGTCTCCCCTTTCTCACATAGCTGTCCTGTCCATTAAAATGTGGAAAAGCCCAATGAAAAATCTTTGAAAAGCAAAAAGGAAAAAAAAAGCATAGCTTAGAAGAAAAGAAAAAATTGTGAAGCAGAAACACTTGCAGGTCCTTGGAGCTCCCGAGCCACAAAGTTGGGAACCACTTGTTAAAACGAATATACAGACACAAAGTAAGTGGACACCAGGCCAGTTAACCCAGTATATATTCGGTAACTTCTTATTCCAAAACAATAGTCGTTATAATGCTGCTATCACATCCACTGTTCTGGTGTCAGCCTTTCCAGTTTTTGGAACCTCCCTGCAGGGAAACAGTCATAAGAGCATTGGATAAGTCTGGCACTGGTGTTGGGCCGTTTCAGTTCATCCCAAAGGTTTTGGACGGAATCTAGGTCAGGACTCTGTGCAGGCCAGTCAATTTCTTCCAAACCGAATTGGGAAAACCATGTCTTCATGGGCCTGACTTTGTGCATAAGGGACAGAAGGGTCTTCTGGAACTGTCAATAGCTTAACATACCTTTACATTTCTGCAAGTAGCTAACACTCAGTAGCTGAGGCGCTTTAATCGTAACACACGATCTTCCTCAGCCGATGGTGGTTGTCATGGAATTGTAGATGTTGAAATCAAAAACCTCCAGTAAGACATTGAAACTAAAGGGCAAACCATGAAAACCAGCCTTAGAATAAATTTACAGAAAAGTAAAGTCTTTCTGTTTCAGGAACTGCAGGTTTGGACCCAAATGCAGAAAAATAGACGAGGAAGTAGCAGGGAGAGTTCCAACGATTTAATGATGAAGATAACCTTCCGGTCCAAATAAAGAAGGCATGAAATCCAAAAAACAAGGAACAACAGGATCACTTGGAAAGTGAATACTAGAAACAGGCATAACTTCTAAATACAAGATACAATGACACAAGGCAACGAGGGTTGTAACGTGACACAGGTAACATGAGGGCTGATAAACACATCACGCGAAACACCTCACGGCGGGGCAGACAATCTCAAAGGCGGGAAGGCACGCAAGGCAGGAAGTCAAACAAGACATGACAAAACAGGAAACAGGAAAATCATGACAGTGTCCATACACTTTTGTCCAACATCTAAAGTACAACCTCCCGGAAAGGTCCCGTAATTCTTTGTATTACTCTACAGTACGTCCAAAGTGATGTACAGTAATGCAAAGATGCATTCCCTTATGCTGAGGCGAAAACATTTTCGAAATTCAAAAACAAACTCAGAGTTGAATGGAAATAAATTGCTGTTAATGACACTTTTTATAAAAATGGGAATTTACTGCCACTCTCTCTCTCTCTCTCTCTTTCTCTCTCTCTCTCTCTCTCTCTCTCTCTCTCTCTCTCCCTCTGTGCTGTGGGTTAGTGGGGCTTGGTGACAGTGACACCGGTGTCATGCAGACTGAACAAAGAGCTGATATGTCCCTGAAGACAATAGCCTGTCTCTCACACTGTCTCCCTCCCACTCCAGCAAATATAAAAGGCGAGAAGCATATTTGTATAGATCCCTTTAAAACAGAGCGGTCTTGATCTTTTCTTTTTCTTTGTCTCTTTCCTTCTCCTTTGGCTGCACTTTCCTCTTTCCTCTCATTCACTTTATTTCCTGTCTCGCACTTTCTTCCATTGATCTCTGTTTTCCATTTTCATTCACTCCCCTTCATCCCCCATTCTTCTCTGCCCCCTTTCCGTTTCCCAAAAACTTTACATGCATGTGCACACACACACACACACACACACAAACACACACACACACACACACTTCCCTGTAATTGGGTTATGTGGAACTTCAAATAGCCTTAGTTGACAATAGGGAGTGCCCAGAGTTCATCCTCCCCTCTGTGTCCCCTTTCTCCTCTTCCTCGCTTCCCATCTAAAGAGAAGTTATCCATATGTGCGTCTTTCAAGCGTATGAACACACAGTGGGCACATGTGCTGCTGCATGCGTGAGCAAATTAGCAAGACTGAGATCCTCTTTTTTGTACGCTTCAAGGTCATTTACTCGCTAAGACTCTGTGACATTAAAGTAAAGGTATGCATGTGAAAACACACATTTATTTATTATTACACCCAATCCTATTAGTAGAAAATATGAAGAGGGGTGAACATTTCCTTAATATTTAGACTATTACATAACCATCCTTATTTATGAGGAATCATGTGTTTTTTTTACAATTTAAGGAAGAGAGAAAGAAAAAATTAAGTAAAGGAAATCAAAGAAAAGCAAAGGGGATGAAAAGGAAGAAAGATAACAAGAGGAAATGAAAAGAAATGGATAAATGAAAGGAGAGCAAATAAAAATGAAAAGGAGAAGGGAGAAACAAAAAGTACGAGAGGAAAAAACAAGAAAAGACAACAATAAGGGAGTTTTAAAGGGGAATGAGTAAAGAAAAAAGGAGACAAGAACAGATAATGGGTGGGTGGGAAGGAGAGAAGAGGAATAAGTGGGACATTAGTTAAATAACCAACCACATGCCAAAGGGGACCGGCTACAGGGGAAAAGAGAGAAAGAGCTCTCCTGTGGATGGTAAAGGTCAAGGACAACATATAAGCATGTGTTTCTTTTCTTCTTCTCCTCCTCCTCCTCCTCCTCCTCCATAACCTAATCTGCTCTTCCTTTTACCTGAACCCTTGTATAATCCCATACATGTCGACCCAACCCTGAGCAGCACTCAGCACTTTACACTGAAATGTCTGCAATAATGAATTCTTTGGGAAACCGAGACAGGAGCTGGGATCATTCACACACGTCTAGAAAGAAACACTCAGAGGACTTAAACCAATTAAGTGAATTAAATAGACATGTTATAAGATTAAATTGATTCACCACATGATAGCAGGGGCATGCAATAACTCAATGAGTCCTTGAGATTGATTGTCTGTCAACGACAGACTAATTTCCTCAGACAAGCAAAATGTGTATTTGTCAACAAATAACTAATAAATATAGTCTTTATTTACCTAACAAACAGCCTGTTAATAGATCCAAAAGCCAAATCTTCAGATCTTCATTCTTTGCTCTGTGGGTGTTCTTGCCAAGTTTCCAGTTGCCCAATTGTCAACATACAACATCACATGTGACTGGTTTGAGTATTTAAATGTTGGTGGAAAAACACCACCCCCGATATTTTGTGCAGCCTACTACTATGAGCCACTACTCATACAGTATAAAAAAACAATATAAGGACATGTTGTATTAAATAAAGTACTAATATTGGCATTGAGCTGATGTTTCTAAGCTAAAACAGGGTCAGTGGGTTTTGCACATTTGCAGGCAGCAGATAACAAACACAATATTATGGAAACTATTTACAGACAACTAAAAAGTACACAAAGCAAAACTTCACTGCCTTCCACAGTGTTTCATCTCCAAAAACTGAAATTGATGATAAGTCCAACTTAAATGTCAAGGCGGCATTTCAGCTCAGTTTGATGGTTGAAGGTGTGCTTCTGAAGCTGTGTGTGTGTGTGTGTGTGTGTGTGTGTGTTTGTGTGCATTTGTGTGTCTGTGTGTGTGTGTGTGTGTTTGTGTGCGTGTGTGTGTGTGTGTGTGGTGTGTGTGTGTGTGTGTGCGTTTGTGCGTGCGTGTGTGTGTATGTGTGTGTGTGTGTGTGTGTGTGTGTGTGTGTGTGTGTGTGTGTGTGTTTTGTATTGCTTATGTTGTGGGGACATTTAAACCTGTTCAACCAGCAACATTTATCTCCCATGAGGATAGAACATGCTAGTCTCTGCAAGATGAAGCATTCACTTAAGACTGGAGTAGGCTACTATTAGGGTCGGCGTTGGGCATGTATAGTGTAAGGTTTAGAATTTACTGGAAGTCAATGTAATGTCCTCAGAAGTAGCCAAAACAAAAGTATCACATAGTTGTTCCTGCTTATTGATGGGGGGGAACCAGTAGCCCACCCTCATTCCCCTTTTATTTCGTAAGAATGTGCGTGTGTGAGTGAGCGTGAGGCAGGCAGCACAGGGCTGTGTCACCAACGCTAATGTGACGGCACCAGGCTGGCGGTGATGGCCAAAGTCATCAATCACGTGGATCGAAACCGCTACGTTAAATCAATAGCGGCCCCAGGGAGCGACGACAGCGGAGCGTGAATTCGCCGCGGTAAAAGGCTGCGGTCTCTCGGCCATCCATCAACAAGTCCACACAGTGGCGGCCTTAAGCCCACCGAACACCCCGCGACACCAAAACATGTACAGGACATGAGCCGCGCGCACAGAAGTGGTAGCTTATGTATTGTACCTGAGTGGCAACAACACCTGTAACTGAGTAAAAACGAGCCGGGACTGTGATGACAGCGGGATGAACTTGAGGGGAAGGGATGCTCTTGTCCGTTTTAGCGGCAACCAGTGTACACGAGGTTGAGTTGCTGCGTATAGGGGAATTACCGACCCAAGACCATCTCAAATAATAGGCTACAACTGACAAGGTAGTGAGCAACAGAGGGGAAGGGGGGGCAACCTGCACGAGGAAACAACGCTGCTTGTGGTGCTGATGAGAGTAGGCCTAATGATGATGATGGAGAAGATGACAGCTATCCTCTGAGACTGGCACGAGAACACATCTGTTGAAGATCACATCTGGCTGACACGCTGACTCCCCCATACCCCCCTAACCACACACACCTACTGATGGAGTATGCGGTCCGGCCACATGCGCGTCCCCCCCCCAGCCGCAAGCAGCGAAGGAGCCAATGCAGTGCGTAGTGTGCAGGGTATTTTACTCACCCCGGGTGCTGTCGCCAGCTGTCTCCGTCCGCTCGCGTGTCCTACCGTGTGATTTAACGGGAGAGAGGGCGAGCCGTGGGCGCAATCAGCCCCCACCAGCGCCATCCAGCGCTGCGGTCGCTCTCGCGATACCATGCCATATGCCAGCTCTCCTCCTGATTGTGTGTGACGTAGCGGTTTTATCTGGCAGTATGCTCAGCCCGATGCCGCCGTCTTCTGGGCACGAGACGAAAAGAATACGAGGATGATGTCATCCCGTAGCTGACTGTGTGGTCTACCTGTTTGAGGACGCACGTTCATTCTTTTTGTCTCTTGTGTGCAGGAAATCTGTTTAATTCCTATCACTGAGACCCGCCATAACAGTCAAAAAAGAAAACACATTGCTATTCAGAGAGCAGGTGAGAGGTCATGGAGACTGAAGGAAACACTAGAGAGCTGACTCATTAGGTGTCATGGAATGAGAGGGAGTAAGCAGGTGGGCGGTTAAAGCAGCATTTATCAACAGAAGGCAGATTCAATTTAATCTCGTTTCTGCCTGTTTCTGTCCGGGTGTGTGTGGTTTTTTTCTCTGCAACGAGATAATAAACATGTATATAGTCTCTAACCAGTTCGACTGATTGAAGTGGACAATTTTTCCCATGCAGGAGTGTTTGATTTTAACTTCAGGAGTAGTCAGGTGGCCTCTGTTTGGGGACTTTTAACAGGACATTCTTTAGCAATTCAAAACTACAGAAAAGTAACATCAGCATTTAGAGACATAGTGAAACATTTTTTTTCGCAAATACCCTTGTTCGCTCTGTTGCCTGGAGCTAGATGAAAAGATTGATATCACTTTCACGAGTGCTGTCAATCATCTCATCTAGCTCTCAGCAAGAAAGCCCATAAGCGTATTTCCAAAAAATATCAAATCATTTCCTTCAAGTGAGATAACTTGTGTGCACACAAAAAGACAGTTTTCAGTCAGTTATCACTTTTCTAATTATGCTTTTTTTTATTTTACTTTTATTGTATGGACAGAGTGGTCAGTGGGACAAATGAAATGCAATAATGGGCCTTACTGAAATTGCACCAGAAATGTTTCATGTATGCATCTTAAGCCGCTCAACCACCAGGACATCCTATAGCTGTATGATTTTTAAATAAAATTTGAAATGTGTAAATGTGTCAAATCTACCTTGGTTCAAATATGAAGAAAGAAACTAAACAAAAGGACGGTATATTTGCCATAAGTCCTTTCTATTTCTTTGAGTTACCAGTGCTGAAAGTGGTGCTGCTGGAGGGACATGTTGTCAGGACGGAGCTAAAGATGCACCACCTAAAGCCAAGCAGAGCTATTAAAACTGGATGTAACTAATCAGAATGTACCAATTCCCCCCACACTAGGGGGGATTGGGACTTGTTTTTTATCAGAGTATATTAGTTTTTTGTTTCATTGCAAAAATATATATACTGCTAGACTAATTGTCTTGTGTTGTTTTATTTGTAGTATGGCGTTTGTCTTTGTGTTGCCTCTGTTGCATCGGCCATTTAATATGTTCCACTATGTGGTAAGATTTTGTCACAGTTAGGTCAGTTTAGTCTCCACTTCTATTCAGTTCATGCAAATGTATTATATAGTTTAGCTGTGTTTAGTTGATCTCTTTTATGAGCCCTGAACTTTGTGACATGTTGTTTCATTTTTGGGCTCAATAAAAGACTACCTGCGACTACCTCATGCCTGCCAGCTCGGTCGCTCACAGTTCCTTTGTTATAGAAATACTAAAAGTTTGACATAAAATGGACTCCTCCTCTTCTTCTTCCACCTATTTTCCTCTACTGGGGCATGGGCCGCCTACAAGGATTGTCTAGCCATCTTGGTCATGAGCAAGCCGCTCCAGCTGTCCCCATATGTGGCCTGTCCCCTTAATGTTGCTGTCCAGGTCATTTCTGGGTTGACCTCTCTTCCTATTACCTTGGGGAGTCCATTAAAGGGACTGTCTGGTGATAGTGGAAGCCAGTTTGCGCAGGGTGACCTAACCATTTCCAAAACATGGACAGGGACCCTTAATATTTCTAATGTCTTGTTGTTTAAACGCTGTATGGCCCTATGCAGCTACTTGATTCATTTTGGACCTTGGAAATAGTTGTACACAAAAAGTTGTAGACTACTAGTCAGCCCCATAAATCAGACGTGCACATGCAGTGTTAACATCAGAAGCAGACAGACATTCTGTAATGGGGGACTTTATTGCATAAACAAATTGTTTAAAGAGCACATTAGCTCACTGTATGCAAAATCATAGTAAGATTCAATTGGGGAGCAAACGATTAGAAAGCACACAAGAGACCACAGGGAGATACTTTGTCCCTTTCCATCAAGTCAGTTTTAAACCATTTTGTTCTTTTTTTTGGTGTTTGTACATCTTGTGTGTGCATGCGTGTTCACAGGTCATCTGTTTCTCCGTCGAAGGGCATGTTGTTGTCCAATTCCATGTGGATGTTTGAGTTGTCCTCACTGCAGACCCAGCCGATGGGCGTGCGGTTGAATGAGGGGCGTGAGTGGATGTCGGCGTGCTGGTTGGTCATAGTCTCCGACTCCTCGGTGCCATCGTTGAGCACTGGGAGCTCAAAGGTCAACATCTTGGGCACCTTATCAAAGCCGCCAAATGGCCGCGCCGTCCTGGGGAGAGAGGATGGAGAAATGGATGCAATCGGATGAGAAGCACCAGAACGAACAATGCAGCACAACTTTATTGTCTCTTATGCTCCATTGCATAGCGGCACATTCATACCTGCACAGCTGTCATATGTGTTATCTGTTTATGACTTTTTGAACTTTTACATTTGCAAAAACAGGATACGAATTACGTACTACACTCAGAATTTATATTTGATCTGTATTTTTTTGTAGACTTTATTGTATTTTGCATATTTGTTGCGTAACCCTATGTTGTCTCTCACGTTTTGTGCCTTTATCTTGGCCAGGTTGTCATTGCAAATGAGAATTTGTCCTCCCATCAGCTTACCTGTTTAAATAAAGGTTAAATGAAAACTAAAAAATAAAACAACCTTCAGCGTAAAGCTTCAGTTAGTGTCGGTGTGTACCTGTTGAAGCTCTTGTACATTGGCAGTTCTGGGTGCATCTGGATGGGTCCCGGCATGGAGGACTTCATGGTAGCTGTCAGCTCCTGGTTGCCATGCATGGCTCGTTCCCATGGCGATATGTAGGTGCGAACATATTCCTTTCTCTTCTTCTCCTTCTCCGCCTCCTCATCTACCTTTTCCTCCCCAACTGGGACACAAACGGGCAGGGAAGAAAAAGAGAGGAAGACCAGGGAGATTAAATGCAACATTTTAATGGAAAGCCAAATTAAAAAGAGAAAAATACAAACTGCATGTGCGACCCCACCTTCTTTCTTTGGTATCTGAGGCTTTGGTGGAACCAGGGGAGGAAACATCAGCAGGTTCTCAAGATTCTGCTGGAAGACCAAAAAAAGGAAGAGAAAGTCTGAACAGTACACCCATATACACATAAGCTATGCACAAACACACACACACACACACACACACACACACACACACACTCCCTTTCTCTTCTTTACTCTTACCTTGTTCTCGTTGGTCACGATGAACTTTTCAACTCTCTGCTGCCTCTTCCTGAACAGCTTGGAGCCCTTGTTCGTGTTTAAGGAGAGCTCCTCCAGCATGGTGTCCTTGGGTGTCTTGATCTTGGTTCCCAGGTCCAGCTCAGTAGCCTCGGGATCCGACTCATCGTCTGACGGGAAAAGGGAGGAAGACAAAACGAAGGGACTAAATATGGAATTGCAGGTGGGTGCGTGCGAAGGGGTAGAGGGGAGCCTAACAACACGAGGAATACTAACCCCAAAAAATAAAATAAACAAAAGCAACCAAAAATGTATTGAACAATAAATAAAAATCATGCCTTGATGGAACCAGTTACCAAGCCTACCAATCCATTATTGCATTTGCCAGTAACAACAATCCAACTTGTGTTTATTATTTAAATTGACTGTCTGTTCATTAGTCAGTATAAAACGCAAAAGTAGATTTTAATTCAAATTTGGTGGAAATTTCTCTGATGTGAGAGGTGACTTTTTAATGCAAATTGAACAATATTTTAAAGGAATAGTTCAACATTTTGGGAAACATTCTAATTCATTTTCTTTGCTGAGAGTCAGAGGAGATCAACACCATTCTCATTTCTGTGCAGTAAACATGATGCAAATACTAGCAGCTGGTTAGCTTAGCTTAGCACAAAAACTGAAAACAGAGGGAAGCAGCCAGCTTTGTCCAAAGGTAAAACAATACACTAACCGGAATCTCTGAAATTTCAATAATGAGCATGTTATATTTTGTGAACAGAAACTGAAGAGTAAAAATGTGAGTTTAAGCTAAGCTAACAAATATGAGAGCTGTATCAATTATCTTATCTAACATAAAACCCAATAAACATATTTCCTAAAATTTCAAACTATTCCATTGAAGAATATGTAATTTGTTAACGTTAAAAGACATTGTAAAAACATTTACTCATGAACTAGAGCACATTCATGAATGAAAGGAATCGGGCTTGTGTATCCAATGATGATTTATCGCTGTGCAGACGAACAATGTTTAAGCATTTATGTGTGGTAAAGGCTTAGCGGATGTGGTACACACTCTCCGAGCTGTGCTCTCTTTTATCAGCAAAACCCATTTGGCAAATTAAAAGGTGGGTTTACATTCCACTAGATATATTGGTGGGATGGGAAAGACTGTAAAGGGCACATTCCCTGCTTCCATATTATCCTTGTTGTGATGAATTAGAGTTGAAACCTGTTGTACCGTGCTAGAGGATGTGTGTGTGTGTGTGTGCGTGTGTGTGTGTGTGTGTGTGTGTGTGTGTGTGTTTGTGTGTGTGTGTGTGTGTGAATGTGAGTGAAACCAGGGGAGTTGTAGGGGTTAGTAGGCCAAAGCGATATGGAAGAGAAGAGCACCGGGGAATGTCACGGCAGGTTTTCTGGTAGAACTGTTTATGGAGGGGAATCCTTATAACACTCTCTCTCTACTCCTTTCTTTCAGTGATGGAGAGATCTGATGGATTTTACTGCTCCACAGAGATGCTCATAAAACACTCTTCTCATCCACCACATGCACTCTGATATCACTCATAACACCTGGAGTCCAGCCATAAACCAACACACACACACACACACACACACACACACACACAAAAACACATCTATAAAGTGGGGAGTTGGCGTTGCAATACTGCAGAGAGCTGTTAGCAGTACCTAGTAAATCAGGCTTGAGCAAGTGGGTGTGTGTTAAGTGTGAGCAAAAGAGAGAGAGCGAAAGGGAGAGTGAGAGAATAATTGAGACTGTGGAGCAGAGCAAACTCTCCCATGAGGATATTGATTAGAGTATTAATTCAGAAGAAGGTGAAACTGGAGCTGGCTGCTGACTGGGAGGAAATTGAACAGACTGGGTGGACAGACGGACAGCAAACAGGCATGGGACAAATGTCAGATAGACACAGTGGCAGGGATGATGGATGGATGAGTGGATATTAACTAGAGAAAAATGAGGGATGAGCATGGTAAGCTCCTGACTGACTGACTGAAAACAGACTGGTGGACCGGTACAGATGAGTCTGCAAATGTTGACAGCGGAAGGAGCGGTAGTGAAAACAGCAAAGGACACAAATGGGGAAATACATCAACAGATTGTTGAATGACAGATGTATTCAACAATCTGTGCCCTTAGTGCTCGGACACTCCGAGCATGCTCAGATTGCAGATTGCAGAGATTGGCAGAGAATATATTATGGTTGGTAATATATTATGCAACGTGTAAATGTCAGCTTTGCCATGGTAGAAAACATAACGTACCACAGCAAGACTTAGAAGCTATAGCAGCTCTGTGAGGCTGTATTTAGTCTAGTCAGTGGTGTTTTTCCAGCAAAATGCTAATGTCAGAATGGTAAATGCTGCGGTACAATACAATTGAAGATGATGGGAATGTCATTAGTTTTGCAACAATGTGATCAATAAACCAACATGTATCGGACTGAAATTGTGACCTGATGGTGGCATTAGATGAAGTCAGAGAAGGTTAGGACAACATCGCTATCCCTAGAGCCAAGCCACTAGTGTTTGTAAAAAAATTATTAATACAAAATGTTAGAAAATAATTTGTTGCTTTAACCTTTGCACACTTTTATCAGTAGTGGACGTAGAAGTCCTACAATTACAATCTCTATCAGGTAATAGTACTGAAGTATTTACAGCATGTTGTATTTAAAGTGGAACAGCTTTAAAGTGCTCATTATGCAGAAAAAGGCCCTATGTGATTGTTTGATTGTTCTACTATAATTACATTGGATTATTAATGCATTCATGTGTAAATTTAGTCATCTGTCTAATGCCAAGATGTGAAAAATGTGACACATTTCAACAAGTACTTACATTGACTCCACTTCCGTTGCCTCAAACAAATATGGTGGGTGCAGAATCACCATCTGGTATTTGTGTTGCCTCCGATGGTGACAGATTTGTGGCTGCTTTGCCATCTGATAATGACCGTCATCCCTCCAGGAGATGCCACATGCGTGTTAAATATTGTGTTACTGCTTGGAACAAGTGTGTTTGTGTGTGTGTGTGTGTGTGTGTGTGTGTGTGTGTGTGTGTGTGTGTGTGTGTGTGTGTGTTACCATTCTGGCTAATGTTGGACAGGTCAGTGATGATCTTGGTGGCCTTCTTCCTCTTTTGAGAAGGGGCAGGAGTATTGATAGGCATGGCTTAAGAAAAGAACAGAGATATTGTGAAATCATAATCCTCATCCTCAATAATCTTCTTTGAAAAAGAACTTCACTTTTACATATAAAGAAAAATATATCCTACAGTCACATAAATCAAAATTTCACAAAGATTCTTAACTCTGGGTCAACTGAATAGCTTCTTCCGGATCTTTCAACTTCATCTCATGGTCTTGATCAGCAGATGGAGTTTGCTATACTGATAAACCCCAGTAATTATTTTTGTCAAACTACTATTTCCAAAGTCAAATGAATATTAACAGAAATTAAAATAGGTTCAGATTAAAATCTTAAATATTAGATTTGATATTAGAGATACATGTATATTTAGATTTTAATTCATTTAAAGCTGCACTAAATACTTTTTTTTTAAATAAAATTGGATCAAATGTGAAAAGTTTCATCTGTAATAAAAAAAATTAAAATAAAAAAAGACAAGGAATTATCACAGACTCTACATTGTACCCTAAGCTTTTAGCATTTTACCTCCTTGTTTTGGTTTACGACCCACAATGTTACAACCAACTGTACTCTACACACTCAACACCAAACAGCGGACACACACACAGTTAGCAACTAGCTGGTGAACATAGTGGGGCATTCAGCAGTTAAAGAGCCAGATGGAGTATTTCCCTTAAGAGTTGGTGGTGACCAAAAACTGAGTTAAAAGAGAGTGAATATTAGATTTACTTTTACCAGGTGATCAGTAAAATTACTCCACCCATTACTGTTCCTTCATATCTGCTGGAGGTGTAAATAGGCAACTGTTTGTTGCAATAACATTATTTTTACGTTTTCTGCAACTTTCTGAGGTGATCATGTTTAAGTGCCGTGGAGACTCTCCTCCAAAGAAGAAAGACAGCAATTAATGTTTCAACAAGTGCCCCTAAATGACATATGTTAACGTTCAAGTGACAAAACAGTGGACACAAGAATTATGATTATGAGTTTGGGGTGAATAGATGAGTCAACAAAACATTGGACTTTAGGAGATTACTGTTTATTTCCCTATTTCAAACCAACATGTTTTTTTTTCATCGTGCCCAGGATGGACCCAAACTTTAACCACGTTTATTACAGTAACCACGACAACAAACATCCCCCCACCTTAACAATATACCCAAACTAAGTTTCCTTAAGTCTAACCAAACTTTTGTTAATCGTATCAATTTTTCAACGATGACATGGCGGGTTTTGAAGGCACAGGGGCGTCAGATCAGAATGTACTGACAACATATTTGGTGTTTAACATAAAAGACTTGTTGCTGTACAGCTTGTTGCGCTGACCCCAAGTGTAAAAAAAATTTTTAAACTGGGGATGAGGGGACTAGGAATAACAAATTCTAGGTAATTCTAGTAATTCTATTCTTTGAGTATTTCAGTTGTATTTAATTGTAATTTTCTATAAAGCATTTTGTTCAATATTTGTTTTTTCAATGTGTTTAATAAATAAACTGACTTGACTGGATCTCATACTTTAAATGATACTTAAACAAAGTTGGTCTCTCAGGAGTTTGGCAGAGAGGATGACAGAATTAGCAGCAGTGAAATGTGATACAACAAAACTATTTTAAAATTTTTTGAAAAACATTTCAGAGGAACATCTGAATTGATTTCCAGGATATGTTTCGCTATGATAAAGTTGCCCTTCACATCCCAAATTCTAGTAAACTTTAGCAGGAACCTCTCTGCGTTCTTTACTAACCTTTAGCACACTTTAAACATCGTGTAAAGGCCAACGCACGAAGACACCAAAGTCACAATGGCAACTTGTGTCTTTTTTGTCTAACCACTGAAATGGGGGCCGGCAGTATGTTGCTGTCTATTGCCCAGGTCGAAAGCAATTATGTAAGGCTGGAGGTGAGTCCCGGTACAAGAAAAAAAGCTGCAGGGCCCGTCTGCAGGGAGAAAGGTAGTGTAATTACTTTTCATCCACTGTAATTGAAGCTGGTTTCCTAGGCTGGGATTCAGTCCTGCCATGCGAGCTATTTTTATGTACCCATGATCTATAACACTGTGTTGAGTGTACATACGTGTAAATGCACCAGCAAACACACAATTTTGCACTCAAATAGTTTCACTCTTGTGATTAATGTGAGTCAATGGTTGTGGATTAATAGCAAGAGATTACAGGTGTTTTTGGATGTTTTGGGAAAAGTCAAGATGGGGGCAAACTGCTGTGCTAAAGGTGACAACGGGAGAGACACGAGGGCCTGGGTCCTGTTACCGCCTCCCTGAGTGAAGAGGCGCTCCTGTCCCCCCATGACCAGACTGTTTTAGCTCCTGATAAATCTAAAGGGGACAGCTGGGGAGGAAGGACATCAGTAAGCACATTCCCAAATACACACATGCATCCATACCCGCAGACTAAAAACTCCACAGCAGAGGGCCACATTCCTCACCTACCACAGTGTTAGGTACAGTAAGAGCTGGTGGAAGAAACTGACAGACATCTACAAGCTGGCTCTTGTGATTCAGATTTAGTTTCATTGATATAAAAATGACCCAACAAATTGTAAAAATCTGCAATAAAACTGTTTAAAATTTATTTATTTATTAATTTATCCACTCACAGAGGCATCCACAGGCCATATATGGGGCCTTCTCCCGCAGCCACAATCTGCATTTAAACTGAACTGTCCCCTTGTACTCAGAGGATCCCGAATTATTTGACAACTGTGCAAACCGTAGGTGCTAGATAATCCACAAACACTCAAGGCATGTGTCAGACGTCTTTATCAATGCAATCACACATTATCACCTCTAATGTCTTACCTAAGACCGATATATCCACAGGAAGACACAGGTCCCAGACGGTCCCAGATAAAAAAATTTGGCTCAGAGGAATATAGATTCCCAGGTAGATTTGTTTCCCAGAGTTTGTATATACTGCCTGGCCTCCTCTTCGCCCCGGAGAGAGTGAAACCCTATGAGCAGGGCGGCTCCAGTGGTATGGACCTGGCTGCGGGGGTGGTAGGAGGGGTGGGGTGAATTGAGTAAGGGGTAAAAGGAGGTGGGTGTGGTGTTTCGAGACCAGAGGTTGGTAATATAAGTGACAATAACGATGATAACGATAATGATTTTTTTCTATCTACTTTATTTGTAAAAGAAAATCAAAGAATGGGAAATTGTCAAGACGTCACATAGCTCAAATATATTCTGTAGGTATGTCACCTCTTTCTGAGGGCTGTTTGAAAATGTTGTATCATCACTTCATCACTTTTGGTCTTCAGCCCGGACTTTAAAACAACCAGACGAGTTGTGAATTGGTATCTTAGGGAGTATGTCAACTTTTAAAGACCTGATCAAGTTAAAGTCAGCAGATGCTACTGAAACGCTGAGGTTCAGCGTGATGATTTCACTGAATTCCTCCAGCTTGTAAACACCTGAATCATTGGTCCTAGCTCCAATCACAGGGGAACAGGGTCTTTAGACAAAATGACAAACAACTCAAGAGAAGAGAGAAGAAAATATGGTTCCTGCAGTTATTTTCTTCCCTTGTCACTCGGTATTACGTGCTTAAGGGCATTAATGCTTTTGTCAATGTGTTTTCTTTGCACAGTCTCTTCATTTATCCTCCTTTAACTTACAAATGTGTGACTTTATTCCTCGTTTGTGCTTGGCAGCAGTCATCCATGTATCCTCATGTCGGTCACAGTTCCTCTGCAGTACCCTGCTTCTGTAAATCACGTTTTTTTTTTTTTAATTTTGTGTAATCGCGGGAAAAAATGCTATAAAGGCTCTATATTTCTCCGCTGTGTCCCTTTCACAGTTTTGCTTAGTTAGTAAACAAACATTTGTTCAGCCAACTGGGAAGGATTGATCATCTGGAATGGCAAGAATTTCTTCAGTGAGTTGGATTATAACACTGACAAGAAAATGTAAAATCTTTATATTTAGATAATAATTTTTTAACTCACAATTTGAAAGGGTTTGCTCAAGTGTTAACAACAGAGTAAAAAGATAAAAGACAGTGAATATTGAACTTAAATTCATCAGGTGTCCAAAACATGACTCCAAAGGAATGTTTCTCCATTTCTCTATATCAACATGTTAGCATGTTCACATTTGCTATTTAGCTCTAAACAAACGTACGCCTGAGGCTAATTGGGATGTCTTTAGTTTTGAAGGTATTTATAGTAACTTAAACCAAAGTATTGGACATGTGACAAAATGATCTAAGGGATCACCAAAGTCCTTACAATTCATCCTAAAGGGGAACATGAATATCTGTGTTTGCAAAACGTTTACCTGGTGGTGGCACTACATGAAAAGCCAGAAGATCACCAAGATCTGTAGGATTCATCCTTAGGGGAACATGAATGTCTGTTCATATTTACTGTAATGACATCTAAGATAGCTCAGCGTAAATTCTTTCAGGAAGACCTAACACTTAATCCCTGCTCTCTTCCTAAATGGAATTAGCTGTTGGAGGCGTTCACCTTCCTATTAACCAAGCAGATTTGGCCACAAATTCCAAGGGCCAATCCCAGCATCACAACCCTGCTTTAAATCTGTTTCTCTCCCTGCTTCTGTCAGCTGTCATTTCAGGCAAAGCGTGCAACCTTCCAACTCCCCTTCCACTTCCAGTCATCGTCACCCAGAGGCATTCTGGGTCTTCCTCCTGCTGGACGCTGGGTCCACTTCTTTGATCTGGTCTTCGGGCTCGAACGCTGCCACCACCAGTGTCTAGACTCCTCCGGGGGGGATTGTCTTAGCTTCCTTACCCTTTTTACAAATTATTCTATACCAACACAGTCTAAAGCTCCAAAGACTACATTTTATCATGCTTATGTAAAAAAACTTCTGCATATCTTTGGGGCTATGCCACAAGCGGGGATAAAAATCACCCCTGCAGTATGCAAGTCCTGAAATTGGATGGGCCAGGTGGCCTTGATACAGATGTGTGTGTCTGTGTGTAGCTTGATTGGGAATATAACTCCTAGTTAGAAGGTGTATATCCAAAATGGCTAGTAATACTTCATCAAGCCAAACAGATCAGTTAATGATGCATTATAGAACATTAAAGAAACTCTGAAATGATAGATCCACATGAGAGTGAGAACGACCATCTTTTGTCCATTTTCTGACGTGCTAAACCCTGACCCTTGACCCCAAACACTTGTATAAGTTGACCCAGAATCACGGTGAGAGGAAAGAGCCTCTTTGACAGAACAGTGGGAGGAGACAGGATGTACGAGGGAGCAGCGCTTCCCCTCCACTCTTGATCACATTGTAAAAAAGCCATCAGAATTAAGCGTTAAGCACTGGGCCAAATAGCTGGAGATTAACAGCTCAAAAATACCGCTAGGTGAAATGGTCTGTTTGTGTGTGTGTGTGTGTGTGTGTGTGTGTGTGTGTGTGTGTGTGTGTGTGTGTGTGTGTGTGTGTGTGTGTGTGTGTGTGTGTGCGCAATTGAGTGAGAGAGAACTAATTAGGTAATTTGGCCAGTAGTTGAAAGCACCACTTCAGTCATTACTATAAGTGCAGCTACAGCTTTAATGTATTTCTAAAATCCAGTGACCTAGTTTGTAGAAATGATTTGTGTGTGTGTGTGTGTGTGTGTGCGTGTGTGTGTGTGTGTGTGTTGTACCTTCCACTAGCACAGCAGCTAAGCTTACCAGTGGACTTGAACTGGACTGAAGTTAGCAGCTGAAGTTAGCAGCTGAAGTTAGCCGCGTCCGTCACCTGATCCCTGTCAAGGGTTAGAGGTTAAATCCCTTTCTGTGGCCATGGTTGGGTTTCATAGCTCCAAAACCATCGGCTGGCTGTCCTGAAATGTTGGCCTACAACTGTAATGATAAGATGATTCTAAAATAGAAGAATTAGAAAAAGGATGCATGCACACATGTTGAAATCATTTTTCCACAGTTTACAGTTCACTATCTGTGAAAGTCTAATTAAAAGTATCAAAATATATTAGATAAAATGGAAACCCTGACAGGTTTATTACTGTTGATTTGAATGTAAAATGTGTGATGTGACAAGGGAGGAAACCATAAACTATGATGGTGCAACATGTCTAGATGACAGATCCTACAGTGCCACCATGTGGTGAAAGTCTAAAAAAAACCTTGATGGCTATTATCACTTATAAAGTGTGTATTTGATCTCTAGACTACTTAAATCCGAAGAGATCAAATAAGCTTTTAGACCTGTTGGTAAATGCCTGAAACAGAAAAAAGGGTAAAAACTAACAGGAGGAGGAATTACTGGGGCCCGGTGTGGGAGCGGGTGACACAAGCAGAAACAGAGTGACAGTTGGGGTGAGTCATGTCTATTTTTATTTAGCCGCATGTCTCTGTGGAAAACAGCTAAACTGACATGTAATACAACTCTTGTTTCATATAAACAGATCTGAATCAAGGCTACTGTATGGCTTCACTTCTTAATGGCAGCTTTGCTCTTCACCCTATGAAAAAAAACACAGAAAACAAAGTACACACTGCTGCAGAGTGCAACTGCAAAAAAAGACACTCAAACACAAATCCTTAGAATATAAACAGAGGGGGAATTACAGTACTCAAATATGTTAGTAATGCAACGTCTCTGATATAAAAAGGCAGGATGGCAACATGTACTGTAGGATGTTTAAAGGTTATGAAGTTATGAGTCAAATCTGGATCTTTTAAACCTCATCAGACATTGTTTCTATTATGTCACTTCATCAGAGCTTTCCTTTTAATCTCTTTAGCATCTTCGACCAAATCTCTCTCCCGACTGTCTTGTCTTTTCACATCCTCTATTCTTCTTTGTTTAAACTTCATGATTCAATAATACAATTGAACAATATTGATGGAACTTTATTTTAATTTCATCCAGCATCTCTTTCTGACTTTTCAATCTGCCGTTAATATCCATTTCTTTTTGACTTTTCTCAGGTTTTCACACTACATTTCCTTTGCCCGACACAGTTCCCACTAACTACAGCCAAATGCATTGGATAAACGAGTCAACAAGATTAAATGTAAGCGATAAAATGTGCTTTATGTGTGGCTGATCCAACCAGATCTTGTAATAAAAATTTGTCTGGTAAAACCCCAAGGTGCAGCCCTGAATAACATTGTTACAGTACCAAAAACTCATGGACCTGTTTTAAAAAAGAATGTTGCTCTATGTTCCCACAGAGCCATGGCTTATCATGTCCAGACTAGAGTCTTTTCAGTGCATAGTAGATCCAGGGCGCCAGACGCAAGGCTGAAGACCCAGGTTGGAAGTGCTGAACCTGGGTCTGGGAACCCTGTTAGGTTGCGTGCTGCTGAATGCAGGTGGAGAGGCACCAGTGTGGCCCATGGGACTCAGATCTGGGGAACTCTTGAACTGCCTGGTGGCCTGTGCGCTGCTGGAGGGCTGAAGGTGGCAGAAAGTAGGAGACTGGAGTGGATTTGGAGCAGGAGCAGCAGAGAAGGTGGGAAGCTGAGGAAGTGGAGCGGTGGGGGCAGGGGGAGGTAGAGGAGACAGAGGGGAGGTGGCCCACTGAGGTTGGTAGGGTTGGGTTTGAGGCTGATAGGGCTGGTAGGGGGCGGGGACAACAGTAGGTGGAGGAGATGTGACATCAGAGTGCCACAGGGGTTCTCCGAGTGTCGTAGCAGATCGAGGTGCAATAACTTTGAGGGCGGGCCCTGTGGATGTTGGTGGGGGCGTGGAGAAGCGCTTTACCTCATATACTCGTGCTGTCTTCTGAGGACTTGTCAATCCTTTCTGCTGCTGATAGGTGGAGGTGTCCATGGGAACCCCAGCCCCATAGCTGAACAATGAAGAGTTGAGCTGGTAGGGCCGGTGGCTCATAATGTCCACAGCTTTGAGGCCTTTTTTCTGCCCTTTAGATCCAGCTGGTCCAGACTTTGTGACCTCAGGCTTCTTTTGGGCCTTCAGAGGGCAGGAGGGGGAAAGAAGGGGGTTGTAGTTGATGGGAGGAGGAGCACGGATGCTGGACGAGTACTTCCAGGTCGAAGGGAGAGAAGGCGTTGGTGAGGACTGCCTTGTCTGGGCAGAAGAGTAAGGTGCTGCAGCAGCAGAGGGGGATCGCTCCACAACGTACTGATCCATCCTGTTCTGCCTGCGGGCAAACAGCTCACCTCCCTTCCCTGCCAGCTGTGGCACCTGAGGGCTTTGTGGTTTGGGAGCTACAGGAGGTGGCCTGGATCTTCGCTGAGCTTGCATGAAGTTGCAGGCCTCTGCCCCGAGTCTCAGCCAGTCCTCCTCAGGCCCCGACTCATGTCCGGTCTCACCACTGGGTGTAGCTCCAGTTTCAGCAGCTGGGGTTCTCACAAAGTGGTCATCCATGTTCTGGACCATTGAAAGCAAGTCAGGGTTTGGATTAACATCTTTGTTCTGGACTGCACAGAACATTGGCTTCTTGTTGCTACGGCAACGGGCATCGTGCAGGATGCCGGTGCGAGCGGCAGGGACCGAGATGCGCTCCTCTCGTGTCCCCAACGAACCGGCACCCGGAGGCTGGGGTGGTGGGGCAGTTTCCATGGCAGCATAGGGCCCAGGAGTCACTGCACCTGTCATGTTGATATAGGGGTGGACAGCTGGAGATGGAGAAGGATGGGCGGGAGTAGGACAAGGAGGAGGGGTAGGTTGGGCATGAAAGGAGGCCTGAGTCAGATCAGGGGGATGAGGTGGGGAGATGGGAGAAGCAGAAATGCAGGTGGAGGGAGGTGGATAAGTTGGAGCAGGAGGAGAGGGAAATGGCTGTAGAGCTGGAGCGGAGACGGGTTGAGCAGGTGATGGACAGAACAGGTTACTTTGAGCTGCAGAAGGAGAGAACGAGATGGAGGGTGAAGCATACACTGCAGGCTGAGGTGAAAACGTTGGTGGATTTGCGGCCGGCTTGGAAAAAGGTGCAGAAGACAGAGAGGAGGGAGGCGAGAGAGCTGAGGGGGGAGAGTTAACAGAAGGGGGAGTGTTGTTGCTGTTGTTAATTCTTGGAGGGATGTACAGAGAGGTGCTAGACACTGCTCTCCTTGCATCTGGCCCTGATGGATAGTGAGTAGGTTGGATGGTCACCATGGAGACAGCCGCCCCGGGTTTGGTCGCCATGGTCACGGCTGTGGGTTTTGGTAGTGGAGGGCGGAACATCACAGACGTTACAGATGCACGGGAAGTGGCAGGGCCTGGGGTGAAGGGGCGTGCAGTGCGGTTTAGAACACTTGGATTCAGGTGATGATCTAAATCTGTGATTGGGTTAGGACTAAGATTAGGGTTAGGACTACAATTAGGGTTGCCATGTTGCCCATTTTGATTTGGAAGGGACGTGTGCGAGGGGGCGCTCAGAACAACACTAGCCCGACTTACAGCTACCAACACCCCATTGGTGAGAGCCACAGCTGGAGGAGACATGTGCGCAGTGGGGTCACTGATTGGCTGCTTTGTAATGCTGTTCTCCAGCCTTGCGCCCTGATAGGCTGAGCTCTCCAGCCCTGAGACCTCCAACCCTGGGCTTTGATTGACAGAGCTCACAAGTCCTGGAGTGTGATAGGCTGAGATGTCCAGCCCAGCGTTGTGCTTTGTTATTGGCGTTGTGGGCGTTGTTGGAGTACTTGGTGTGGTTGATGGGCAGGCAGAGCTTTTCCTGTCCAGCACGTCTAGATACCCGGTATCCCACGTAGAGTCAAAAGATGCTGAGAATCCCTCTTCATCAACTTCTGAGCCACTCAGGATGGAGCTTCCTCCTTCCTCTTCCGTCTCCCCTCCTGTGTCTCCTTCTGTCTCGCCTCCTCTATCTTCCTCAGCTTTGCCAAAGCAGGTCAGCGTGTACTTCTTGGCCCTCTGCCGGCGTTTCTTGAACATAAGCACCCCTTTCGAGTTGGGGTTGGGAGCATCAGTCAGCAAAGAGGCAATGGATCGGCATTTAGTTCGAGCTTCTTTCACCTGTTTTTCCACCACACTCTCCCCACGATGCAACTCTGCAAGACAGAGAGAGGAAAGAGAGGGAGACCAGAATAAATATGCTGAAAGAGAGAGGAAACAAAGGAGAGAACCAGCTCACTGACTGAGAGCAGTGGCAGATTTATACGGTATTGTCACAGTGAGAAGCAGCTATGAGGATTACCAGCGATGGACAGGAGTGTGTGTGTTGTGGATTTAGAACAAAGAATTCCTGCTGCTTTCCAAAGTTATGTCACACACCCCTGGACGTTTAGATCAAAGTGTCTCTCCTTCACAAATCCATGTGTGTGTGTGTGTGTGCGCGCGCGCGCGCGTGTGTGTGTGTGTGTGTGTGTGTGTGTGTGTGTGTGTGTGTGTGTGTGCGCGCGTCGCTGCTTAGTCCAAGGCTATTTGAGTCTTTTTAGTACCCTGGTTCACCTCACATGAAAATCCTCTGTACATAACTGTAGTCTGATGTACGCCACTGAGCACACACATTCACATAGTATATAACATTTATACGGAGACACACAATCCTTATACTCAAGTTGATGTTTTAGTTGCAAAGTTCAGATATTACTTTTGCAAAGACTTGACATAACAAGGTTTCTAGGAGAACAACAGTCTACAGCAATGCCAGTGGCTGTGTTGGACTTGTGCGTGAAGTGAGCTACAGTATATGCTAACACATTTTAGTTTAGCATAATAGCATTTGTTAATTAGCACTAAACACAAACAACACAATTCATCATAATGGGAACATGAACATCTGGACCAAATCTTATAATAACTTATCTTATTTTTTAGACATTTCAATCAAAACTAAAAATATGAAACTCATGATGGCACAAGAGGAAAAGTAACCAAAGTTACCAAATTTCCTCCCGATCCATCTGATAGTTATTGTTGTTTCAGTCTGGACCTACCCACAGACTGGCTTTGTCATCCCACTAGCAGACCTAAACATAACTATACATATTTTGTAACTTTTTGTTCCATTTACATTTTTAGCATTATGTTTTCGGCCAACAACAAGCAACATAGCTTCATTAAGTTGATAAAGCGTCACAGTATAGACACATTGACTTACACAATCTTTCCATACAGTGTAAACCCACAAAATAAGATGCACAATCACAGTTTGAGTAAGTTATTCTCACGTCTAAATCAGGATCCCCAGTCAAGTCCACTGAGCACAACAATGAAAAATAACCTTGACATCATGTAATGGTCAACGTTCTAAGGTGCCGACACATCATAAACATTAAGTAGTTCTTCTTAATATGAAAAAGAAAATTACCTGTAATTTCAGAAAATCCCTGTATAAGTGAAGTGTGTGTACATGAAAGGGATATAATGGGTCTTACCTGCGTACACGGTGTGTGCGACTGTGTGTCCATCTACGTCTGAACCTGAAGGAGATGTGAGGTCCCTCATCTCACTAAAGTGAGTGTATGTGTGTGTGTGTGTGTGTGTGTGTCCTTAAAATCCCTCAGGCCCTCCCACACACACCCTCACAGACTCGAGTTCTGCACTGAGTGGGGAACTGTTTAGTGTCTTCCAGCTTTTTTCTCGGGGCACAGGCCATGTACAGACCTTTGTCTGTGTTCAGCAACCCAAACCAATGCATGATGTCAACCCCCTATTCCTGTCTGTCTGACAGACATCACACACCTGTCCAGTCTCTGTCTCACACACACAAACCCACACCAACACACACACACACACACAGGACAGGAAGACCCCTCACTGGAGGATATTTAGCTAGTGATGTCACTGAGTTTGTGTATGTGTGTTTGCATGAGTTCATTAAGCCAAATATAGTTTATAGAGGAAAGCTAGGGCGTAACTCTTTACTGATGTTGCTGTTCTCTCCTGCTGACACTTCATGCCTAACAACTACTGCACACACAGACACACAACTCTGTGGCAGCAGAGCTAACAAGCTGTGTGTGTGTGTGTGTGTGTGTGTGTGTGTGTGTGTGTGTGTGTGTGTGTGTGTGTGTGTGTGTGTGTGTGTGTGTGTGTGTGTGTTTGTGTGTGTGTGTAACGTAAGAAAGGACAGGTCCCTAAACACCTCACAATTTGTCCTATGGTAAATCCCTAATCCAGGTCATTTATCCCCTCATCACGACATCATTTGCTCATGAGGAGTCACAACTCTGTCACTGCATAGCTATTCAGTTTGATCAGCTGCAATCATTATTGCCTTGAAATAATAAGTTTGTTTTGGTAATTATTAGGTTAATACAACTTTTTTTTTTAAACTGTATAATTTTATTGAAGGAATAGCTCAACATGTGGTGAAATACTCTTATTTGCTTTCTTGTCAGGAGTTAACTGACATGATTGATCAAATGTTTGCATTTTTTCACTTTAAGCCAGTTGATCCCAATCATTTGCTTCTGACCCATTACTACACAGCAACATCAATTTACTATTGACTTTTTTAAGGCCTATAGAAAAAAAACACTTGTTTTCATGCAGCAGTTTAAATACTCTCATTTCCTATCTCAGTCATCCTTTCACAACCCCAAATTCATCTTGCACACCTTTGTCTACCTTTGTAAATGAATTGTTTATCCTATAAAATACCAAAATCTGTTGAAAAATGCACAGCATACCGTTCCACACCCAAAGGGGACAATTTCAGACTTTTCTGTCCGATCAACCGTTCAAAACACAAAGATATTTTATTTACAATAATACAAAGAAGAAAATAATACATTCTCACATTAGAGAAGCTGGACCCAGCAAATGTGTGGCATTTCTATTGGCAGATAACTTAAATAAACTAACTTGATTCATTTTCTGTTGATTTACTAATCAGCAAATCGACTATTCGAATTTCCGCACCAGAATCAAATACATTTTACCGGTACCTAGCCTACTGTGCACATGTGGTAAGAAACACACACACCACAACTTTCACATACACACACATTCATGCTAACAGTCATACATCACATATTCAGCTGTGTGGCCTTTGAGTCAAAGTCTTTCGATCAGAAGCTTAAATGCCTATAAATACACTCAGTGAGGCAAATGCTCCAAATACTGACAGAACAGATGGACTGCTGTTATGGGGGTCAGAAGAGAGAAGGAGGGGGAAGGTGGAATACCTCTGCAGGTATCTGGTATATCTCACCCCATCACCGCAAGCCTGTAAATGTAACTGGATGCTCCAGTTATAGAAAGCCACCACTAGAGGGTAATCTAACTATTGATACGCTTTCAAGACTTCAAAGCTGATGCTTTCAGAGACACCAAGAAAATCTTTTGAATTTAAATTAAAATGCAAAAACACTGTGGTCAAGACTTAAATAGGCGCTTCACCATGAGAAACAAGAAATGTACCTGTTTTTGCTTAGTAGCTTGTGTGTCAAAGTCAAATTTGATAGACTAAAAAGTTTGGATCCAACAAAACAAACTCACGTCCATGATCCAAGGTGTATTTAGCAACAGTAATGGTTTGGAAATCTTATGGGTGGAAGTGAGATACACATTCATGGTATGCTGTAAAGGACTATAATTAGAGTTGTATCTCAATCATACATTATTTTCCAAAATAACTGTGATGAAGCGGCATAGTAACCATTCAAAAAAAGATCATGGTAGCCTCTAATGCATCTGAGTGGTGCGTTTTCCAAAATTAGGACTAATGTTTTCCATAAACCCTGTTGCTTGATTCCTCAAACAGGACATTTAACTTTTTGTCATGACCTTTCTAGTGTTTCAACTATGCGGCATGTTTGTGTTTTCTTTGGATTTACAGAAGAGAATTAAAATGTTGGCTGGGATCAGCCTTTAACTTATTTCACAATAAGTCAAACTGACTTAGTAGCATACAACCATGATTATCCTCATTTGATTTCAGTTCTTCAGGTAGCAATGCTAAAACTGTTGCACATATTGTAGCAATCCTAGCTTTAAAGGAGTCTTCTCTTTCAATCACATGTCTGTACTTCTGTGCACTCAGACTGGCTATGTATGTTTTTAATAACATGTATGTAGATTTAAGATGTTGTAAAAAAATAACGTGTGTTAATAACAGCTTGTTTGTATGGTTTATTTTCACTCATTGTATGCATATGTAACTTTGTATATGAAATTTCTTTTTCCTTGTAAACGATTTTGTTATGTCCAGATTATTTAGCCTACTTGTAACAGTGGAGTTCAGTCTTTTATGAAGATGTATACTCACTAGCTTGTCGTGCTTTGTCCATGTAGGTGGTGGAAAGCTCGCTGTCGACTGGGGTCTGCTGAGGTCCCACCATGGGCACCAGATATTTACCAGAGCCCGACATCAGAGCCTCTTTCGCCCGTTCAGGAGACACGAGCGGTGGGCAGGCCAGCCCGATGCAGCCCCCCGCCTCTTGGAAGCCACTGTCCCCTTCTCCCTCCGCCTCCATCAAGCCCTGATCAGGGGTCGGTGTGAGTGTGTGAGGAGTTAGAGTGTGTGATGTGTGTTCTGGGGTGGTCCACTCAGTCTGGAGTGGTTGGAAGATGAGCTCTCTGCGAGGGACGCCAGGAAGACACTGACCGTCCCACTGCCCCTGCATGGAAACCACTGCATCTGTGGCACTCTCATACCTAGAGGAAACACAAAACACATCACAGATTATAACACAGCGGAAACCTCCCAGGATATAGTATATTTAGAACAGGAGGTTTTCATGTCTTACCCACTCATCTCTGAGGTCTCCTCCTCTTCTTGCTTGTCATAGCGCGCAGGTGAGCGTGCGTGAGGAGGTGTGCGGTGGTGGCGACGGTGCGTGAGTGACTGTGTGTCTGCGTCACTGTCTGTCTCTCCGTAGTAAGCCTCGCTGTCTGGAGGGGAAGTGATTCCCCTGGGTACTCCAGTGGGGGAGAGGATGGAGGAACGGTGAGAGGGCAAGGGACCAACGGGGGGAGACAAGACCCTCATAAAGGAGCGGGGCGATGCAGATGAGGAGTGGAGATCAGAAGGGGCCCTGGAAACATACAGATGACTAATTATGAAAATACAAAACATGCATCAACTTGTTTGTTATCGCTTCATGTAACAAAGACGGTGTGATGTTCTGCATGGGTGTCCGTGCTCTGACCTTTTAACCCTCAGCTCGAGTGTAGCGCTCTGTGCATCTATGAGCCCCATGGCCTGAGCATGACTGAGCTCTGAACACATATGGTCGCCAATGGCAACCAGCTCGTCATGCTCCTTCAGTCCAGCTTTGCATGCTTTGCTGCGCCTGCGTACCTGCAGAGAGGAAAGGGGTTAATAACACATAAATACTTGTAAAATGCTATGATGACATAAATATTCATGGTGGCTTTAAAGAGCCTGAAAACACATTTTCTTTTCAGCTTTTCACTATGAGTGAGGGTTTTCTACATTAAAGAATTATTTTCTGCCAAAGTTTGAACACATTATTTCAGTTCATGAGAGATTTCAGAATTGGTCTGTGATCTTCTCACTGACCACAGTTAGGATTCAGGACTATTTGAATAAATCATATAAAATCTGATGACAGCTGAAGGCTCGTTTGTTCATGATGCCAGTCCACTGTCAGTTGAAACTGATCAATCTGGATGAAGCATATTAACAGATTTATTTAGTGTTAAACTCCCAATAAATGTTAAATAAGTACTTTTTTCTAATCTTGGTTGAGTGCTCTTTTCTTATTGGTCAATTATTTCTGAATAACACACCGTTGCTTTGGACACAGTTAAGATTGTCACTACCCGATGTGAGTCAAGTGCAGATGTGAGTTGCGCATGCTCAGATTTAAACAGTTTGCGTCATAAGTGTCATACTGAAATTTGTAAATTAATCCATAAAATAATACGATGGACACAATTTTAAAAGTGTTTTAGCTATCTATGATTGTTTCGATTGCTAAAGTTAGCACTAAACACCATTTAACTGACAACCTTGTTGTGTTTGATTGCTAGCTTGTAGCCAGCAGTGAACAAACTTGGTTAAGTAGGCTAAGTCCATTTTTACCGTGCTGACTTTACAGAAGTCTCTCGTTAGCATCTTTTATGCTACTTGTCGGCAAATGACGCATGCGTGACTCAAATCTGCACTCAAATAAATAAAATCATTCTAAAATCTATTTTTTGTCAAAATAAATCTTGATTTGTTTATTAAGTAGCTGTGTATGCATATAATGTAGAGCAAGCGGGTCATCATTGCGAATTAAACCTTTTCAGGCCGAAGAAGGAACCCTCTTCTTTGTGTCGGGGTCCTGCGTCACCCTGTCACAGCTTACAGCAATAATGACCCGCTTGCTTTACATAATCCCTCTTCACCCTGTGAGTCCTACAGATTGTATCGTGTGAGTCAATCAGATCATTCAAGGATTTAAAGCTCAACAACCAATGAACAGTGTTCAGCAACAGGCGGCTCTCCTCTACTGCCAGCCATCCATGTCCCCAAATCAAAATAACTTGTGAAGTCATGCAGCTGTTCCCTGGAGGTCGCTAAGAGATGATGTCATAGGATTCTTCAGGAAGTATGTCTGTGGCGGGGTGGGTGATAGATGGGAAGGCTAGTATTCCTGTCCTCTACTTTGCAGTTTCCTTTATAAGTAGAAGATAAGGCTCTCACCTCTGTCTCCTCACATACACACACCAATACACACAGCTTATCACTGTACAAAATGTTGAGAGGAGGAAAGTGTGTTTCCATAACTACTTGAACTGAGAACACAGTATTTGCTTTTATCAGTGTCTCTTGACCCAATAATCCTACTGTGGCGCCACACAAACACATGCAAGGACAAGCAATCTTGTAACTTTCCCACTAAGAAACAAATGTATACACACAGCACAAGTGAACATCATGAAAGAGGGAGTTTTAACAGCTGCATCGCCGCTCTGGGTGCCTGTCATTCACCATATGTTCCCCACATACCCAAAATAAAACCTTGAAGGAGAATCAACCACATTCCTAGACAAACGAAGAAAGACAGGCGATACTGTGATTGGAAAGACAGAAGAAAATATTTACGATAAGATAACACAAGACAGGACAGTGTACGAGTGTGTGAGGCTCTGTGTGTGAACAAGGGGCCTTTTTCCATGCTCAGTTTCCAGTTCCTCTTAAATGAGCTATTCTGATCCTCCAGTTTGTGCTCCATTCCCAACTGGGCTTATCTGAGGTATGTCCAACCACCACACACACAGACGACAGGTCACACACACACACACATACACACACACACACAAATAAGAAGAAGCACACACTGATCAAACTCTCATCTAAGGAGACTTTATCTGCTTGAAATTCCTGGATAAAAAAAGGTCTTTGGTGCCAAAGCCACTCCCCCTCCATTTTGTGTCAGAGGTCATGCCGGCTTATGAGTGACCGGCCAACTTTTATCATCAGTGTCTCATTCCTCTTCTCCAGAATAGATTTTCTTATTAGAGACAACATTTTGTACGGTCAACAGTATGCAGTCTCTGATACTCTAGATTGCCATCAGGATGCAGTCGATGAAACCCGAGTCAAGATCAATCCCTTAGCATGTGTTCATGCTGTTCTTTGACCCACAAACCCAACTGAATCACAGCAAGGCAAATTTAAAATTGGCAGCACCCAAATGAGAGAATTGTAGTATATCCTTAAAGTACTGTTGTAGAGTTGTACTGAAGTAACTTTAACTTTTCTGATTAGAGTTAAACGTGAAACAACATCCTGATTGATATCCTGATTATAAGCCTTTCAAAACAAATATTACCTTGCCAATTCAATGATGCTCTCGGAACTAAGGAAATTCTTGTCCTTCGAAAACTAGCCGACCAACCACAAGTGAAAGTACATATACTGACTTGCTTGTGTGTGAAAAAGCTAGACGATTACACTCACATGAGCACATGTATTTATCTTTTTCACACCCCTAGAAATACCCAGAAGCTACGGAAATTTATTTTCATAGTGACACCAATGCAATGAGCTAATTCATTTATTCAGATTTTATTGACTATAAAGTTAATGACCAAAGCTTGAATTACAAACACAACAAACCATAGGACTGACCATCAAGGCCTCAAACCACAAGCAACAGCTGAAGTCTCTATTAAATCCATCTACTCATGTTACTACCTTGGCAGTGAGTCTTTTCTTCAACATACTCTATGCACACACACTTATAAGCTTCATCGTACCTTGGCCACCTGTAGAGGTTTTTGCTGCTCTGCTCCTCCCTGCAGTCTGAAGCCCCATGGGGAACCCCCTGAGAGAGAGACAACAATCTCCTCAGCTACCATCCCTGCTCCCTGCTCACAGCCTGCTGTGTGTGTGACTCTAACTCAGTTGCTCTTTCTTTCTTCCGTTCCTCACACTCTGCGAGTATCAATGATTGAGTGTGAGGCTTCTGCCTCCCGCTCCTGTCGGTGACCACGGCAAATCCCTTTAACCATGAGGAGACAGGGGGTGGCTGGCTTTCATCAGCTTACACTGGAATGCTGTGTCGGAGGGTGGGCAGGGTGAGAAGGGGTAAAATCTTTTTGCTGTGTGTGCGTGTGCGTGTGTGTGTGTGTTCATCCTCTCTCGTATTCAACACTTGCCATGTCACTCTCAAACACTCTGTACAGGATGGGATGTTTGCTGATAAACCCTCCCAAAATAACCACTGCCACCACTCCCTCTTTGACCCCCAGCTCAGCCAGTCTGGCCAGCAGCCGCAGCTCACAGATTTGTCTTCTACTGCCCACAACACGCCAACCTTAAAGCACAGACGGAGGAATGTTTCAGGAATTTCAGTTGGTTTACTCTCTATACAATGTATTGGCGGGATCAGAATGGACACTAGATGGAGGTGACCTCCTAGGACTTTTTTTTTCTTTTCTTTTTTCATACAGACATCAAGAAAGACAATTTAACACAGAAAGCCAGCCTTTCTGCAGTGTTGGGAAATATGATCAATACTGGCTCAATACCCGGGCTGCTGTTCATCAGATTCAACACTTCTGATCTTGCAAAGAAAAGGCAGATAATTACAGAATTTAGTTAGCCAAAGTGACTTGGCCCAACAACAGCTTAAATCTGATCATCTACTCATCTACTCTAATTATACTCATGCCAGGTTTGTGATGAATAGTCACATGTAGAATAATTCCAAGTTGGACCTGATGCAAGGTGAACTGGGCCTAAATTTGACACAAGTCTCATTAAGGGGAGCACCCCCAAAATGTAGCTAAATCTGGCTCAAGTTTGGTTCTGACCCTTTGGCCCAATTCAGAGACTCTTGTCACATTGGCAAACCTAGTGTGAAAATGAACATTGTTAGGTGCAGGTGTGCATAAATATTCAATAAACTTTCAAATGTAAAAGTGTTGTGCATGGACTGCCTACCTCCCGCTAAAGCCCGGGAACAAAGTGTCAGTTGGTATTAATATTATTTGACATGTCAATAACTGAGTTTATAGTAAACATCAAACTGCATTGACTGCTCTCAGTAACCAAAGCCTTCGTTGACACATAGGCGTACTGTATATTTGAGCTACACTTTCATCACACAGCACTAGTTTACGTAGTTTATTAGATTTCTATATTTTCAGAGACTGGGACTATATGTGTTATAATTTTTCGCCGTTTATTGTATATATTTTAATAGTGTAGAGTTTTGTCAGTCTTACACTGCAAACCTATTTTTATTAACCTTTTATTGTAGAGTAACCAGTGCCGTACACCCGTTGAATGTGTGTGAATGTGGAGGAAGTCCCGGATGTGGACGTGGCACAGCGCTGCAGCAGTTCCGCCGAATGTCCGCTTCTGCTCACCAAGAAGGGATTAGTGAGAAACACCCCGGGACGACATCGGCTTCACAGTTTGTCGGCCATCGGGTTTCACAGATTCCCCCGGGCAGAGGATAGCCTTACTATTTACAACACCTTGGAGGTAGGTTTCGATTTGACACCAGTTAATATATGACACCTCTGCCCGGCTTGACAGCAGAGCTAGGAGTTGCTACGATTGCTAATGCTAGCTAATGCTATGGCACGGCTAGAATCTCTCTGTGAAATAGCTTCAGATTACTAGCTTGTCTGAGCTAGTCGGCTAATAGCAGCTATCTCCGGTTGTGGCGTTTTGGTCACAGCTGATTCGACCACTGCTGCTGTCATTATGATGGTTGTCTTCTTGCTAACTTTTGCAAGCTAAGTTAACTCTTATCAGTTCGAAGTTTGGTGAATCAAATTAGGTAAGACTTGTAACAGCCCTATCCTGTTAACCAGGTGTTTTGAGCGTTTTGGTTGACATGTTAACGTTAGCTAGCTCGCGAGCTAATTGTAATGCGGCACAGAGGTTGTTTCCCGTTAGCACACTGCTACGCTTGGTAGCTCTCCTCGGCTTTGCTGCTACCACACTTCACTCCTAACTTAGGAAGCTGGCGTTTATTATTCTCAATCAATACGTTGTTTAACTTGTTTTGAATGGTGTACTGTTTCTACTGAAGTTGCTAACCTAGTTTCGTAAATATGCAACCCAGACAGGAGAGCAGATGTGGATCACCTGGTAGGCCTAACATAATACATAGCTGTACGGCTCTAGCGATTGTATTTCTCGTTGTGGCACCTGCACTGTTGAATTATTCAAAGACACCTCTCGTTTAGCCCATGTTTGTCTGTTAGATGATACTCATCACTCATGTCATATAGGTTCTCCTGAAATCAGGTGAATAAACAAGGCCATCGCAAAGCTCTGTTAGCCAGGTTAAAGTTGACAGGTGATATGCAGGAATTATGCTCATAAAGATCATTCACTGCTTACTCAAAGTTACCTTCAGGTGTATTCTTATGAACTGTAAACACCTAGTCTCAGGTAAACACTAACACATGCATGCGTCCAGTAGACATTACACAAACTTCCCAGTATCAGGCATTTTATCTCACCCTCATAGTTGAGAGAGCAGTAGTTACTTGTATTGTGGATTGTGTCTGTTTTGCTTTAAATTATTGGAATCGTTTGGTTTGAGTTTTGGGCTTCTGTCTGTCTGTCTGAACTCAGTGATTGAGATGCAAACTGTAGGTGTCAATGTAAACATAAAAAGCCAAGACAGGTGTTGTTAACTGAACCAGGACATTTTACCTTCACGGAAAAAGTTTGATTTGTGTGTGAAACTTCTAGAGCAAAGCTGTGCAAGCTTAACATATATTGCATTACTCTTCCTTTTTGTCATTGCAGGTGCAATCTCACAGCACACTCAGTTGGGGTTATGTATACCTTAGGACTGCCTTAAACTCTCTTTGTTTTGAGTTAAATAAGGAAAAGACCGTTAAACTGAAATGCTGAATGTTTTTTTAAGAGAGAGTTGGCAGGATACATTGTTACTGAGATCAATTTTTTGTGAGTTTTTTTAGCTTATGTCTATAGTCCACAAGCGCTGTGTGGCCAGATCCCCCCCACTCTTGAAAAGAAAGCGCATGTCATCAGGATCAGGGGAACCCAAGACTGTCATAACAGCCTTTGTCATTAATAACAGTCCTGTCTTACAGGGTTTTACACTCCAGGCGTCCTGGCGGTGAAATCTGTGTAGAGGCTGCAAACAGGCTAAACAAGTTTAGTCTTGAATTATGAGAGTAACATTTTTTTTTTCTTCATATTTTCACAGATTTAGGGATGAACTGAGGATGAATGTAAACCAGCACACTCCAATGGCCTCTCCATATGGCCAGCCCCAGCCCGGCTATGGCCAGCCCGGCTACGCACCCCTGGATGGGGGATACCCCTCACCTTATGCACCCTACAACGGCCCTTCTTCTGCCTATCAGCCTGGGGCTCCACCGCAAGGTAAGTGCTGGTTCTGAACAAGTTTTCCTACAAGTAGGTTGTGAGGAAGAGACACCAGGGTTGCATCTCACAACCCTTTAATTGCATCCCTGACTCCTCCACTTGTTTCCCCTACTCACTAAACTTGAAGTAAGATGAACAAACAGAGAAATTTATCTTTTTAGATAAAACAGATGTTAACAAATAAGGGTTACGAGATGCAACCCTTGTCAGCTGTAATGCTCTTCATGCACTCAGTCATAACGTTGGAGTCCCCTACCTACCTTGTTCTCACCATGTAAATGTCCATGTATGTGTGAGAACAACACTGTGCCTTTACACACTAATCTGAATCGTGACTGCCCCACTTATATCTTCATGTTGCTTTTAAGCAGCTACCTACATTATTCTGTATTTGCCCTCTTCTTTTCTTGTATTTCAGGTTATTCTCCTTTCACAAACTTTCCCTCTAAGGCTGTGGTTGCCAACCCAGTCTCTGACCTCTCCTCTCCTCTTGACTTAGGTAACTTCCTCCTCTCTTTTTCTTACTCATTTCACACTCCACATGCTCTGCAATCTTTGAATCCCTTTTGTACCTACAGACACTATTATTTCTGACATGCTCTTTTGTCAACGTACAATAGAAGCTCTTTTCAGTCTACCTAACGCTGGTAATTGTTAAGCATAACAGCCAGCCAGTTACTAACCTAATTTTTTTTTTTTACCAAATGTTTTGTATTACCTAGAAATGGGAGCTATGCTTTAGAGGTCCAACAATGACTCCATGAATCGTTTAGTTGTCAACTAAATTAATCGCCAACTATTTTGATAATAAGCAGCTTCTAAAATGTGACTATTTTCTAGTTTCTGCTCTCGTCTGTGACAGTAAACTGGATATCTTTAAGTTTTGGACAAAACAAGACATTTGAGGACGTCATTTTAGGCTTTGGGAAACCCCTGATCCACAATTCATAGATCAAACAACTAATTAATGAATCAAGAAAATCCTCAACGGATAAATTGACTATGAAAATCATCATTAGTTGCAGCCCTACTATGCTTTTATTATGTGATAGATTTTCCAAATTCAGTCTCTGCATCCCCTGGTCATATTTGTTTTCTGTTTGTTTACATTTTTACATGCATATTGTTGTTGTTTTTTGAGAGATCACTAGTAAAGCTAGATGTTTTTTAGGGGGCTTTTTCTCTCTCTCCTTTTTCATGAGAAAACAGTTTCTCTCGACTCCAATTTTAAAACAGTATGCAACAAATATGCTATCTTATAGATAAACAGATATTAAAGTGTACTCAGTTATGCAGCTTTCAATAGCCTGCTAAAATACAACAAACTGCTTATTGATTTATAACAAATGAAAGGAAATCATTTCCAACATTTTTGATTGAACAAATTGAACATTGAAATAAATACAAAAGGCACGACATTTTAAAGTGAAGTTTCTACTGGTATTTCTTTCAACAACACAAATTGTCTTTTGCAATATGTTGCAGCCTTGTGCGATATTTTAATTGCGGCGGTTGATGTGGTGGTGACCATAATAAATTGATATGTTGTGCAGCCATAGCCTATAGCCATGTTAATCTTGCTGCGCTAAGAGAAAATTGAGATGAAATCGGGGTAATTTGTTGCAGGTAGTGGATATGGTTTTTGCAGGTATGTTGGTAATCTTTTGTCCCTGCATTTCAGGTCCTGCCAGGGGTCCTCCCACATCTGGCGCCCCTCCAGGCTCGGCGCCTCAATCATACAATCAGTACAGTCAAGGGGACATGCAGAATGGACCCCCACCTATGACACAGGCCCCACCTAGGTAATTACATGTTGATTGATTATTTCCTTAAGTATATTCAAAAAAACCTGTGCTTTTTAATGCCAAATGTGATGACTTGTTCTTCCCTACTTGAGGTCATTTATATTCTACTTGTTTCACTTAATAAATTCAGCTCATTCAACCAGGTGACATAATCATCACAGACACCTAATAGATGCACCGAGACTGCCTAAAACTTTAGGACCTTGTGCTCCTCCAAGAAAACTATCAAGTTAGTTGGGAGTGAAAGTGGACTCCAACCAAAGCATTATTATTTAAAAACACACTAAATGTATTTGTAATAAACAGCAGTTGCTCGAAGTTCAAATACCTAGCATGGAAAATTATCTGAGGTGTTAAAACTGGGGTTACCGGATCCTGAGGCGTTCCCAGGCCAGGTTGGAGATATTATCTCTCCACCTAGTCCTGGGTCTTCCCCGAGGCCTCCTCCCAGCTGGACGTACCTAGAACACCTCCCTAGGGAGGCGCCCAGGAGGCATCCTCACTAGATGCCCAAACCACCTCAACTGGCTCCTTTTCAACGCAAAGGAGCAGCGGCTCTACTCGGAGCTCCTCACGGAGGACTGAGCTTCTCACCCTATCTCTAAGGAGATGCCAGCCTCCCTTCTGAGGAAACCCATTTTGGTCGCTTGTACCCTGGATCTTAGTCTTCCGGTAATGACCCAGCCTTCATGACTATAGGTGAGGGTAGGAACAAAAACTGACCGGTAGATCGAGAGCTTTGCCTTCTGGCTCAGCCCTCTTTTTGTCACAACAGTGCAATAAATTGATTGTAGTACCGCACCCGCTGCACCAATTCTCCGACCAATCTCCTGCTCCATTGTCCCCTCACTCGCGAACAAGACCCAGAGGTATTCAAACTCCTTCACTTGGGGTAAGGACTCATTCCCCACCTGAAGAAGGCAGACCATTGATTTCCTGCTGAGAACCATGGCCTCAGATTTAGATTCATCCCAGCCGCTTCACACTCCGCTGCGGACCAATCCAGTGAGTCGTGAAAGTCACAGGCTGATGATGTCATCAGGACCACATCATCTGCAAAATGCAGTGACGAGATCCCCAGCCCACCGAACTGGAACCCCTTCCCACCTCGACTACGCCTTGATATCCTGTCCATCAATACTACAAAAAGTATTGGTGACAATGCGCACCCCTGGCGGAGGCAAACCCTCACCTGAAATGAGTCCAACTTACTGCCCACGTCCCCAGAGCCAGCCTCTGCTGCCTGGGTCTACTCCGTCGAGGCCCCTGACCTTCATCAACCATGTGGCAGCGCACCCGCCCCCAGCGGTTCCTCCCACAGGTGCTGGGCCCATGGGATGGAGAAAAGGGTGCCAGCCCTTTAATTCGGGCTGTGCCCAGCCGGGCACCATGGCAAACCCAGCCACCAGGCTCTAGCTGACGATCCCTTCATCTGGACCTGGCTCCAGACGGGGGCCCTGGGCTTTCTCCGGGCAGGGTCACTCCATCTCTTCCTTGTTGGCTCATAGGGTTTTTGAACCATTCTACATCCAACAGAATTTTGGAAACATGGCTTTCTCTTTACACCTGTGTTAGAAATAGAAGATGCCACATCATTCAATCTTGACTATTTTTGTGTGCATGTGTGTTGAAGCAGACTGACCGTACAGTGAGAGGACAGAGCAGTGCCTTCCCTCCTATTGAGTCCGTCAGTTTTGAACTATCCAAAACAGGGTACTCATTAACATGGCCAAGAAAATAGCGTTCTCTAGAAGAAGTCTAGCTGGCGGAATCCAGTTTTCTCTAATCCCCTACCATGATTACAGAAATCTGCATTTTCTCATCTACGTGACGTTTAATCAGCTTACTGACCGTAACCTGGTTACTTAAGTGCATGTACGTACACACTCACTGAAAGATGTATGTGTTTCCAGGCCTGCTGCGTCTCAGCTGTACAACCAGGGAGCTGTGAACCTGTCAGGGCCACAACCCTCCTATCCCCAAAACTACGGGCCACAACCCTCAGTGCAGCAGGTCACTAGCCAGATGACTGGGATGCAGATCACCTCTGGAGCGCCAGCCCCTACAGGGCCAGGATATGGTAAATTTGGATTCCATTGGATTTATACTTGAGTGTAGTGTAATTAACTGGAACACGTATTTAACTAGAGAATGACATGGGGTTTGGGGATAACAAAGATTTAAATGTGAGTGATGTATCTACATGGATCATAGACTGGAGATACTCACACTTTCTTTTGCTCTCTCCTTAGCTCCACCTCGCAGCTCACAGCATCTTGCCAGTACCGCCTACTCAGCCGCACCTCCAACATCTTTCACCCAAGCCCCGCCCCCTGCTTCCTCCGCCCTGACCCAACCACCCCCTCCCAGTGGCCCCGCAGCGTCTCAACAATACTATGGAGGCCAACCACCTCCTTCGCAACAGCAATTTAACTCTTCTTTTCCCCCCACTTCTCAACGGCAGTTCCCCTCTCCTGGGCCGCCACCATCTTCCTCTCAGCAAAACTTTCCTCCCTCCTCCTACTCGGGCCCTGTGTCTCCACCCAGCCAGGCACCTGCTCCCTCAGTGTCCCAGCCCCAGCAGTCATTCCCTCCCAGCCAGCCGCCCTTCTCCTCAGCACCTCCACCTCTCAGCCAGCCTGCCTTTGTCGCCGGCCCGCCTCCTCCCACCCAGGGCTCCTTCCCACCTAGAGCACCCCCTCCTTCCTCTCAGCCTGGGTCTTTTCCTCATCCTGGTCTTCCTCCAACCTCAATGCCCTCAGGCCAGTACCCAGGCCATATGCCACCCCAACAGCAACCCCCTCCGTCACAGCCACACCCCTACCAATCAGGCCCCCCACCTACCAGAACTCAGATGCCTCCGACTTCCATGGCCCAGAGCAACCACCTGCCTCCAGGACCACAGGGCCCACCAGGCCCTTCTGGGCCCATGCAGCAACCTTCAGCTCAGCCTGGCATGCAGGGAGGATACCCTCCTCAGCAGAATGGTGAGGAGAAGGCCACTAAAGGCCCATTCAGATCAAAATAAGCAATCCGGCAATTTGCCCTAGGGTTGTGCAGCGGTTTAACCGAAATGGCGTATCTGTGTTATGTCCTGTTGTGTTCTTTAACCCTCCAATGTAGCACAAGTTTGACTATTTTATTGCACACTTACCGTTTTCCGTCAAATAGTATATAAATCTTGACGTTTCCAAACGCACTTTTAAGGCCACTTCATTTTGTGGAGAAAGAAATGAAATGAGTAAGACAAACTCCTTGGCAGTTCAGTGCTTGTGTCTTGTGTTTAAAACACCGCCACAAAACCGACTAACATGGCCGGTTACATGACTGGCCACCGCAGCGTGACGTGGGGTTGCGATTCTGTAAAAGTTGAGTCAGTCTCAACTTTTGACCGCAGGCCTGATGCGTTTTTTTGCCTTTCCCACCCGCGTCAAACCCACCTGCATTCTGCACTACACCCATTCAAAATTGATGTTGTTGCAAGCGCTATCTGATGGCCAACGCAGGCTGTGTGAATGCCTGCTAAGTGGAAGCTAAATAGATCTGTGTTGTTTCTCCATTACTAACTTATTTTCTTGTTCTCTTTAGGTGCGTTTGGACAGGGTAGAGGTCCTCAGCCTGGCTATGCAGGTCCTTATCCCGGGCAACCAAACTACGGAGCCCCTGCCCCCACCCCTGCTTCTGGTCCCCCCGCACAGAAAAGACTTGACCCAGATGCCATTCCTAGCCCGGTGAGCAGATGCAAAAACACACACACATACTTTTTAAAGCTAGATTTCGTAGTTTACAACCCCCCATGCTGATTTTTTATTTATTTTTTATCTCTGTCCATTTTTGTTCTTTACATCATGTTTTGAGATGAGTAGTATTGAGGAAAGATGACTTTTCCAGAGCATTTTCCAGAGTGAGTTTGCAAGTGACATGTACACTCAGTGTCCACTATATTAGGTACACCTGCATAATCTAAAGCAATTTGATACTGTTAATGCAACATCTGTTGTCCAATTTTACAATGCCTATAATGGTTATTTTTTACAGTCATAGAGGTTTTATTTCAATTTAGTATTGAGGACATAGTAGTGTTGTACTGAAATGCATTATATTCAGAGGTGTTTTTTTAATATGTTTTCCCCCCATGTATGTAAACATGAGCTGTCCAGAGGGGACACAAAAATAGGAAGACTACCAATATAATGTAATTCAGTTCACTAAACTACCACCTTTCACCGTTAATAATAAAAAATATAATTTAATTTGAAACGTTTCTGACAATGTCAACAACAACTGAACATCATAAACGTCATGAAGGTTATATAGCTTAACTGTTGTATTGAATTGCATTAGATTGTACAGGTGTACCTAATAAAATGGACACTTGAGTGTATATGATTTTGCATGTACCACTTAGTGCTGGGCAGTAAATCATCCTTATATTAAACTGGACTTCTTTTATTATCACATTGTGGTATGATAATCAGGGCAGTCATCTTCATGTATGATACCAAGCACTTAGCATAGAGTATTTTTGACAAAATGAATGCAAAAAAACACAGTTTTAGTTCAGTATTACAATTGACTGTACTATGCAGTCCAATAAGAATCCGAATATTTGTAACTGGGTAATCTTAGTTTTTCATGCCCTTTTTGTGTTGTATTTTTATGTCTTAATACTGTTTTTAATTGCTGCCTTCTAGGCCGGCTTTAAAAAAAATAGACTTTTGGGAGGGGCTTTTACCTGTTAAAATTAAGGAATTAAATGAACAATTTAATCAAATGTGTTAACTTAACCTGGGACATCACATTCCCTACTGGACATTAACGTATAGTGATAGTATATATTGATTTTTGAGAATGCCCCTATGAATATCTTGATTTTGCCCAGCTCTAGCACAACAGAAGTCTAACAGTCATGTTTTAACTTTGTAAGCTTCTGTAGCTGTCTTCAGATTTAGAGCTGTTTAGCATGTGTGGCAAACAGGCTTATAGTAGTTTCTGTCTATAATCTACTCGCGCTTGACTGTCAGTCTACAGTACCACTAATCTATAATCAATACAACTGATCAGTTTCTGTCTGAATAACAGTGCTGCCTGCTACTCGGCATACTCTTGCTGAGTTTTCTCTTCTCACACTCCTTTTTTATATTTTTATTTTTATTTATTTTTTCTGTTTTGCACAATTTGCTGGACAAACTTTTGAATGTAAAGCAAGCGTCTGACATGCCGGCTGTGCAGAAATCAAGACATAGAATAGATCCAGACGCTATCCCCAGTCCAGTAAGTTTCCCGTTTGCCTGCCTTTTCCTCTGCTTCATCCGGTCCTCTCTGCCCGCTTGCACTAACCCACAGCTTTCACCTCCTGTTCTGTCCTTCTAACCACTCAAAGTTAGTGATCGTCACAATGTGAAAGATGGGCTCCTGTTTGAAATAAGAAACGTATACCACTTGCGTTAAAGGCATATGTTGTGTATTATTTTAATGGTTCAGCCATCCCTGCTATTCAATGTGTTTCACCAGAAACTATCTTACCCAATTGGACTTAAAACACACACTAATGCTGTACATGTAACACAGATACATTTTGGTATCTGATATGTTCCAGCACTAATGCCCATATAAAATAGTCGCAGTCCAAACAAAACACTAGTGAAGATTACATTGTTTAAAGGAATAGTAGTAGTTTGACATCTTGGGGGAAATACTTATTTGCTTCTCGACGAGAGTAAGATAAGGAGATTGATACATCCCATATGTCTGTATGCTAAACATATATAAAACAGCAGCCAGCTAAATTAGCTTAGCGATAGGAATGGAAACAGGGGAGATAGCTAGCCTGGCTCTGTCCAAAGGAACAAAGTCTGCCAACCAGCACCACTAATTAACACGTATTTCATTTGTTTAATTCGTACAACAACATAAGTGTGAAAACAACAAATCCTCATTTTGCTGATGGTTCTCATCAAACTCTCTGCAAGAAATCACATTTCCCAAAATGCTGAACTATTCCCATTTCTGTTTTAGAGACTGTGACGAGGATTATTTTAAGTCATGATTATTGTGGCCTTCCTCGGAACACTAATAATCTTAAGGACATTGCCCAAAGATATGTCTCTTTTAAAGCAATCCCTGTCAGTTTCCCCCCTCCGATTTCTCTGTGTTGGTCATTCCTACTACCTCACTCTCATCTCACTGTTTCTGTGTGTCTGATCAGGGGTTTGAGGCAGCCTATCTTAGTTTGAGAACTTGAGAGTAGGGTTCATGGTTTGTCACTCATCCTGATCAGACAGCTTCTGCCTCAAAGCCTCCTCTCTGTGCCCTGCATGCAAGCCTGCATGGTTTTGACTTGCCCACAGTTCCTGCATTAATGGCATGTCTTGATAATCCTGTACTTTTTCCCGGAGATGTCATTTAGTTTAGATTTTAAGTCGGCATGTCATATTTGTCTATCTACAGAGCGTACTGTACTTTAGTTCTAACTTGTGCCGTCTGTCACCTAAGTCATGAATATGATTTTGTATCCCTTTTTATACAGTGTGTTTTGTAGCTGCAGATGTGTGGAAGGGTTGTGTACAAGTCGTCTCCTGCATGTGTGTTATATGTTCTGATAGACTTCATTCACAATATATTGTCCATGGGTCTCATGAACGTGTAAAGGTGTGACGAGATCTCAAAATTAGAAATGTGATGAGATTTCCCGTTAAAAGTGTCTCGCGATATCGGTAGTGCAGAGTAGCGGTCAACATGACGGATAAGTTTGACCTCACCCTCGAAATAAATATAGACCAGCCCCCTGCCTGTTCTCCAAAGTTGACTCGGTTAACTTTTGCAGAGCAGTAAAAAAAACAAAAAAAACAGCCTGTTAGAACGTTAGCGAGTTCTCTCTCTCTCTCTCTCGCTCTGCCGAGACACACACACACACGTTTGCAGCGCTCTGTGGAGCTGTCTCACACAGACCACTTTCTTCTCTGTCCTTTTTAACATGAGTCGGGAGGTGGACAGCAAAACCTAACTTTACTGTTAATGATAATAAACAAAGGGAAATGTTCTCCGTTCGGCCTATAATGGTCCTAAATCAATACTAGAGTAGCCTACTTGTTTACTGCTGCAATAAATAAAATGCAGAGTAGAAGAAAACAGCGTCTGGCTTCACAAAAATCATCTGTTGAGTGTTTGATGGTAATTTACTTGTGCTTTAGAATGCTATCAATGTGAAACAATAGCAAAATAAGCTTTATTTCTCTCCGTCCACTATACAATCCAAATCCAAGTACAAAACAACTGGTCTCAGCTACTGCCAGAAGACGCTTTGTTACGTTGTAACCTTGGTTCTCTGAGTGAAGAGACACTCTCTCCACCTGCATATGAAATAAGTAACAGTGTAGTCATTTGAATTTTTGGCGAAACCTTTCATTACTCTTTCTTTATTTTGAGAATTTTAATTGAATAAATGACTATTTTTCCAGTCTTATTTCTTCATTGAAGTTTTCTCTAAAATAGTGTTAAAATCTTGGCTTGTCTCAATCTCGTGACCCCAGTGTCATGTCTAGTCCATCTCGTGAGCTGGATGTCTCGTCACACCCCTAGTAACGTAAGCATTTATGCTGTAAACATGTATAAATTATGGATATTGTTGTCGTCCTCCCTCATTTTTAGATCCAGGTAATAGAAGATGACAGAGCTAAGTGCACGGAGCCATTTACCACAGGGGTCAGAGGTCAAGTCCCACCGCTGGTCACTACCAACTTCCAGGCCAAAGACCAAGGTAGGTTCTGCTTCCTGTAAGCACATTCGTATCTGGCAGCTTCTCACTCACATCTTCCAAAAGGGTTCAGGAAAATAAACTTATCACCTTTTGATCACAATCTCATAGAATTATCCTTAAGGTCACTTTCTTCACCCGCTAGTAAAACAAAAATCTGAAACATTAAACAAACTTTGCATCTCGGAAAGGTATGTGGATTGTATAAAGATTTTCATATTAATGGAGAATATGTGTCTGTGTTTAGGGAATGCCAGTCCTAGGTTTGTTCGCTGTACGGCCTACAACGTGCCTTGCACAGCTGATATGGCCAAGCAGTCTCAGGTGCCTCTGGCCGCTGTCATCAAGCCCCTCGCCACGCTGCCGCCAGATGAGGTGAGCAATGCCCCCTCCATCTCTCCATTCTCCATTCCTGTGTTGTAAATGCTGTGAGCCATGTATAGATGGGGTTCTTTTTCTGGACTTTGTCTGAAATTGTGGCAGTTATCGCATGAGTCTAATCTAAGAGATAAACTGTTAATTTTAAAACCATCAGAAAGCAACAGAAGCAAGATGCAAAATGTTTATGATTTTACTGAATGTCTTTGGACTGTTGGTCAAATAACACAAGATATTTGACAATATTTCACAAGATACATACCTTATATTATGGCTGTGGTAAATTATAACAAGCACTTTAAACCTAATTGTTAGAATCATCCATATTAAAATAAGTGTTAGTTGCAGTCCTGCAAGTGTTTAGATAGTAGTGTTAATCTGACCAAACAACAAGCTTCCCTTGCTCTCCAGTCCTCATCTTTCATCCGTCGGTTCAACGGTGCAAGCTCTATCTTCCACTGAGATTTTCATAACAGTTGACCCATAAACTGAACAGAGATTAATTTTCAGGGCAATGCCTAGTTTTTAATGATCGGATGCCTGTGATGTCAGTGGGATAATCTCTTTAAAAATCACAGAGGTGGGAGTGGCTGCGTGACCTTGTTTCATGCACAAAGTAAATGCGTAAACTAGTTTTATGTTACATCACTTGTTTCAGTAATTCTGCCCACATTAGGGTTTCAGAGGAAGTTGCCCTCATTGCTAGGCTCTATGAATCAAGTGTGTCAGTCTCAGATATCCAGATAAATGGATAAGACTTCTCTTACTCTTTTCATCGCGTCTCTCGTCAGACCCCTCCATACCTGGTGGACCATGGCGAGGCTGGTCCAGTCCGCTGCAACCGTTGCAAGGCCTACATGTGTCCATACATGCAGTTCATAGAGGGAGGTCGGCGCTTCCAGTGTGGCTTTTGCAGCTGCGTCACAGAGGGTGAGTTTTTGTCAGTTTTCACATATTAAAACACTTTATATTAAACTCATTGCACTGATGTTATTTGTTTGCCCTTCCTGCTCTTTTCCCATAGTGCCTCCACATTACTTCCAGCATCTGGACCACACTGGCAAGAGGGTGGACTGCTATGATAGGCCGGAGCTGTCGCTGGGCAGCTACGAGTTTGTGGCCACTGTCGACTACTGTAAGGTATGTCCTTACTGCAGGAAACAGCATTTCTCATCATTGTTCTCAAAGCTTTGTTTTGGTATTTTAATGCACTACAAATTATAGATTTATCTGCAGATCGTTTACCCATGTTTCCCCTCAGGGATCTGCAAAAGTAATTATCGCGAAGGAATGAGTCGCGCCAGCTCAGATCAAAACGGTTTATGGCATAACGTGTCATACTAAAATTTCCGAAATCCGTAAAATAATAAACTTTTCTTATTACAAACAATAACAGAAGATTGAAATCCTTTCTAAAACGTTTTAGCTAGCTATGATTGTATGATTGGTAAAGTGAACAAACTTTGTTGTCTAGGTCTATTTTTACTGTATTGATACAGAAGTCTCTCGTTAGCATCTTGTAGGCTACTTGTAGTTAAGGTAAGCACACACATTGGGTAGCGACACTGTCAACAACAATCTACAAAAACAAGCCAGTTTTACTTAGTTATTATCCAATGAACTAATATTTAGCAAAGCCTGTAGGTAACTGTCTCAATTGAGCTTTGCTAAAATTTGGTTTGTTCTACATTTTATTTCATTGGTTTCACTTGGAAAGGATTCAGGCCAACAATACATTCTGTTGTCTTAACGAGTGCTGGACTGATATTGGTATTGATGGGATATGGAGGACCTGTACTGTCCAGTTTCTGTCAAATTGTTTATTAGAGGAGAGAAACGTACACACATACAGTTCTACATTAATATACCACCCTGATGACTTCGTCGTATGCTAAGATTGAATCAGTGATTATAATGTATTAATGTGAAGGGAGGAAATTTCTTTGGATACTTTCAGAAAGAAAGATAAAAAGGCCTATGTGATTTTTGATACACCAAGCTGTTGCTACTCAGCTGATGAGCAGATGGAGTTGCAGAATCTGTCTGTATGATTCATATCTTATTATTATTTACACATGACTTCATACATAGTATTTACTTGTCTCCAACAGAACAACAAGATTCCACAGCCTCCAGCCTTTATCTTCCTTATCGATGTGTCCTACAACGCTGTGAAGAGCGGGATGGTCAACATTGTCTGCCAGGAACTCAAGACCCTCCTAGACTTCCTGCCCAGGTACTGAAACACAGAAGCACACAAGGGATGAGCTGGAGGAAATGAAAGGAACAGAAAGACAGGGAAAGAAGAGAGGAGAAAAGGGGAAACACATTGACCCAGTGAGGAAAAGTCTGATAAAAGGAAAGATGGAATAGACAAGGGAAACACTATGAAGGATAGGACGGACAAAATGAAGCATGCAGCAAGGAAAGGTAGTGGGAGTGAGGGAAATTAACGCAAGGATTTACATTGAGCTGAATTTCCACTTCATATACGGAAATGTAAACTCGATGGTTCTCCCATTTCATCCTCTGTTTCTGCATCCAGGGAGAACCCGGAAATGGACTCTGTAGTGCGGGTGGGTTTCGTCACCTACAACAAGGTTTTGCACTTCTACAATGTCAAGGCGAGCCTGGCCCAGCCCCAGATGTTGGTGGTGTCAGATGTATCAGACATGTTTGTGCCCCTGCTCGACGGCTTCCTTGTCAACGTAAACGAGAGCCGGCTTGTTATTGAAAGGTGGGAACGCACACGCGCACACACACGCACTAACAAATACATGAGGTGTGTATGGACAGACTAATAGATCGGGTTTACTGACATGCTGTATGTGTTTTTCAGTTTGCTGGACCAGATTCCAGAGATGTTTGCCGACACCAGGGAGACAGAGACAGTCTTTGGACCTGTTATCCAGGCAGGACTGGAGGCACTCAAGGTAAGTCTGGAAAGTCTTTCCAGTTGGGCTATACCACAAAACCAGGATAAGGGATTAAGCCGGCATACTCCAGTTATTCTGGATGAATTAAGCCTTGACTTGGTTGCACGACAGCAGAAGCACCTTAGTTACCATGGAGATTTATTCTGTGCAGATAGCCTGGTCCTGACCTTATTTTTAATTAGCCTGCATTAAAATACAAATGTTACATATTGCTGTTCAGTAAAGCACCATTATTATTTAAAGTTGTGACCATTATTTTTATAATTATCCATGTGACATTGGTTATGTTATATTGCTGTATGAATACCTCCTTTTGTTGGTGAATATATTATGGCAGTTGTTGAGATAATTAGAAAAAAAAACGTGGTGCGTTTCTTGAAGGCCAAGCCAGGCTGCACAGATTAGACTAGGTCAAGCCTCGCTTTATCAGTTATCCTTGATTTATAAATTCTGTTTTTCTGCAATACCGCTCAGGTCTTGATAAAATTCTAAGCAGTCGACCTTTCTTGTAAACAAAGTTTCTGTGTGGATCCCAGAGGTCTAACAAACATGTTGAATGCATTTCCTCCCTCATAAAACACTTGCAAAGCAGATTCCTTCTCTTCTTTTGTGTAAGCCTGCCCCATTGCTGCACTTCTTGGCAGATTACTCCCACCTGTGGGTCTGTCGTGTAGTGTGAAACCACTTTGACCTTGTGTGTACAAGACAAACATAACCAGGCATTTTTGGTTACGTTTATTCCTATTTTTGGGAGGCATTCTGCCTTTATTGGAAAGCTGATAGTTTAGACCATAAGAGGCAACAAAGGTCCAAGACCAGAATGTGGACGCCCTGTAATGGAAAGCTTAACGCAGATTCTTTTCCCCCCGCACTTTCCAGGCACTATGAATTTCAGTTCTTGACATATAAAGTTCCCGGAACATTTTGGATTGAAAAAACTATAGTACATAGTCTGTAAACACACCTGAAGTGACAAGATTTCTTTCTGAGATATAATTGGCGTACTTCATGAACTGAACACCTAGAGATTTGCAATTCTAAAACTAAAAATCTATAAAAATGACTCAGTGGGATGACTGCAATGGATCATGGCCCAGTCTAAATACATCCAGATACGTGACACCAAGTCTGTACATGTACATGCCAGAGGATTTATATGTTGCTGTGTGTTCCTTTTTCAGGCGGCAGACTGCTCAGGGAAGCTGTTTGTGTTTCACACCTCTCTGCCCATCGCAGAAGCTCCTGGAAAACTAAAGAACAGAGAAGACAAGAAGCTGGTTGGGACAGATAAGGAGAAGGTTGTAGCAAGTTTTAAGCACTTGTCCAGTTGTTACAAAGTGATCTGTTGTATGTAACATTGTAAAATGTATCTCTCATTTCTTTGGGGCAAAAGATTCTTATATTAGCAAAAAGACTCCACACTGACTCCCATTCCTCTCTTGTTACATCCACAGTCTTTGTTTCAGCCCCAGGTGAGTTTCTACAACACCCTGGCTAAGGAGTGTGTAGCCCAGGGCTGTTGTGTGGATCTCTTCCTCTTCCCCAACCAGTATGTGGACGTTGCCACGTTAGGGGTGGTTCCTGTCTCCACTGGAGGTTCTATCTACAAATACACCTACTTCCAGGTGAGAGAAAATCACCCTCTTCCTTCGTCAGTCTCATTGTGTTGCATGTTTTCTCTCACATTGGTCATATTTAGGCAACCCACATTGCATTTTTATGATGTATAATGCTGCCATTTCTCAGTGTATTTTGCTCTTAAATACCAGCTGGCGCAGTCAACACTGTGTACCATGTACCTTTTGTGCGTAGCTCATGGCGTGTTATGTTATTCCAGGCTCAGTCGGACACGGAGCGATTCCTGAACGACCTCAGACGAGACGTTCAGAAACTAGTAGGCTTTGATGCCGTCATGAGGGTGCGAACAAGCACAGGTGAGACTCCCTCAGAAAAACAGGCCGACCGAGAGATTTGTAACAACCCGACTTTCTGATCCTCCTGCCTCCCCTCCCCTCAGGTATCCGGGCGACGGACTTCTTTGGCTCCTTCTTCATGAGTAACACCACAGATGTGGAGCTGGCAGGCCTGGACTGTGACAAGGCCATCACTGTCGAGTTCAAACACGACGACAAGCTCAGCGAGGAGACTGGGGCACTCATGCAGGTGTGTGCCACAAAATCCTTTAAGGAGATGGGAAGACATTTTTATATGTAGTTTCCAAATCAGACATGTTAGAATAGCCTAAACTTTCCAATACTTCCAAACACCTGTGATGGGATTACTGCTGGTTTTCATGTGAAACAAAGTGTTCTAGTTGATTAGAGTCACCAAACCTGGCATCGCTGACATCAAATCAGTCTGTTAATCTGGCATTAAATTCCTCAATTGTTCGGAAATTTGAACTTCAACTAGCAAATATTTGATGGAGCAACTGCAATTTAAACCTGCAAAGCCTCGTCCATAGCTAGATCTTGTACATTCGGTAGAAAGGGGACAACTAAATGTAAATACTGCCTTAGTCAGCTTATTTGTAAGAAATGCAAATCTTGTTTGTTTCGCTGTAGTGCGCCGTGCTTTACACCAGCTGCAGCGGCCAAAGGCGTCTGCGCGTCCACAACATGGCGGTCAACTGCTGCTCTCAGCTGGCTGACCTCTACCGCAACTGTGAGACGGACACAATCATCAACTTCTTCTCCAAATATGGTGAGGACGAGCTCACACAGCAGACTATCTTCTTTGTTGTTGTGGCAGGGGGGCTGAAGGAGAGCATACAATACAAATGTCCACATCTGACATTGTACTCTAAAAGTCTAGATAGGGTGTGAGCGGAGAAATGAGAATGAGTAACATTTTCTAATAATACTATCAAGTAAATCCACAGCTGACCATTAGCCAACATCAGAAAGCTGCACCTGTTCTTGAGATCTTGTTGGTGTAAATGTTTACAGCTTTGTTAACAATGTGTTGTTCACTCACCATCAACAGGGTAAAGTAAGGTAGAAGAAGATAAACTGTAGATATCTTTTGATTTTGTGAAAAGCCGGTTGTAATTGGTTCGCTTTCAATGATAGGTTTAATACACCTTTTTTTGTTGTTGTGTGTATTGCAGCTTTCCGAGGCCTCCTGACCAACCCCACTAAGGCAGTAAGAGACACTCTGATCAACCAGTGTGCTCAGATTCTGGCTTGCTACCGAAAGAACTGTGCAAGCCCCTCATCAGCTGGTCAGGTATGGAAAACCCCTTAGGTGTGTGTGTGTGTGGGGGTGGGGGTGGGTGGGGGTGTGTGTGTGTGTGTGGGGGTGGGGGTGGGTGGGGGTGTGTGTGTGTGTGTGGGGGTGGGTGGGTGGGTGGGTGGGTGTGTGGGCGCGAGAAGTATCGCTTACGAAACCTAGCAGTCACACGCAGGCGCTGATTGGCTGATCCTTGCCACCCCTAACGTGAATGACCAAGACCTTTATCACACACATGGGAGGCTTTTGTTTCCCTAGCACATTAATGCACACATTATTTTCAGTGGCATTACACACACCGCAGCAGCTTTGTTAATTGCTTCACTCGACCGATTCGTAACGTTATAACCAGGGCATCTGCCGAATCTTGGTGCATTTAGATCTATCCAGGTCTGTGTAACAATGTAGTTGTATCTGTCATAATGCACCCGGATACCCGTTCATATCGGTGAATCATTACACTTCTAATACACACACAGACACAGCAGACACCACACCCTCTGTGACTTTGTGTTAAAGATCACATATAGTTTAATATCAGATATTGAATAAAAACAGATAAACAAAGTACACTTCAGTGCACCACTATCATATCAAGCATTGCCAGTTTTTGGTTCAGGGTCCCATTTTCCATTGCGCTTATAAATGTCAGATTTTTCAGGCTAGTATTTAGTTTTCCTTAAAAATCAAATGCATTTAGAGCACAATCCATGCACTCACAAATAATATAAACACCAAAGTATATCAGTGCCTCAGATAAACTTATGAAGCTATACCTTCACACTTTAAGTGTCACTTTAGGTATTTACTCTACATCCCTAAATGTACCTTTGTCTTCCCAGCTGATCCTTCCAGAGTGCATGAAGCTGCTACCGGTCTACCTGAACTGTGTGCTGAAGAGTGACGTGCTGATGCCGGGAGCAGACGTCTCGTTGGACGACCGGGCTTACCTGAGGCAGCTGATAAGTGGCATGGACGTGACCGAGAGCCACATCTTCTTCTACCCCCGCCTGCTGCCACTGGTGAGACCACATACATACATACATACATACACTCACTCACTCACATAAAACACACAAAGAGCTCCTCTCGTCACTTCAACTGTTGGTAGTTGGTTTCTTATAGAATCTTCCTGTATTATGTGGCTCAGTACCAATGTCCACTGTACCCACTGAACCCTGACAATCTTCAAAGGAAATGAGTATATAACGGGGATAGGTGTTAGACGTTTCATATGAGCAGAGGCATTTCTGGGATCATCACAGAGGCAAGGCTCATTTATGATATGGAGTTTCATAAAACTATTTGCTCTGGTACTCAATATGATAATAGCCCTTTTTTTATTAATAATACAGTTTTATCAAACCAGATGAAAATAAATCTGCATGTTTATGTTCTCATAGAACAAAGATGCAGACACAGCACTTTTAATTCTGATGGGGTAATGCTTCTGTACTTCCTCCATGGAAACTATTTTTATCATTAGAATGCTACATTGTGAAAATCTCTTGCATTAACGTCTGCAGCATTGTACGCTTCACTTCCTTTAGAATGTGAAATAGCAAATGTTTTAAAATGTGAACAAGAGAAAAGACTATTATATGACTAAAGCTTAAATGCAAACATTGTTTGTTTATTAGTTTATTTTAACTCTAGATTTTAAATTTCTGCTTTTTTGAGTTTCATGGAACCTATGTAGAAAACACAATACATATATTGTATGCACAGTAAAGTTGGTGAAACTGTGCGAGAAAAATTAAGCCATTTTTTGGGGGGGGGACTAATGCACTGTTTCCTCAGTAGATGGCAACACTAACACATGTATCTGTTTCTTTAGACGAAGTTGGAAAGCGGGTCGTTGCCAGTGGCGTTGAGGGACTCGGAGGAGAGGCTGTCTAAAGGCGGAGTTTACCTCCTGGAAACGGGACTGCACCTCTTCCTTTGGGTGGGAGCCAGCGTTCAGCAGGAGCTGCTGCTCAACATCTTTGGCACTCAGAGCTTCAGCCAGATAGACCCGAGCTTGGTGAGAGGAAACGGATCTGCTTCCATGTTACAGTAGTGCTCATAAGTTTACATGCCCATGCTTAAGTTGACTTAAAAGAGGAATGAAAAAATATCATGTTTTGGAAATTTATCTTAATGCCTTAATTTAAAAAAAAAAAGGCAGGCAGATTTTTATTTTTAAAGGCCAGTTCTTTATGGATCAGGATACTATGCATCCCTTGGCCCTTGAGATTAAAATAACCCCATATCATCACATACCCTTCACCATACATAGAGATTGGCATGGGATACTTTCCCTAAAATCATCTTTCAATGCAAATCAAACCAGCTATTAGTCTAACTGAAATGAAACCATTTTTAATTCTATTTTAACTGTTCTATTTAGTTGTGTATCATTTCTGAATGTCACTGCTCTGTGTTTCAGACAAGTCTGCCAGTGCTGGACAACCCCTTCTCTCAGAGACTCCGAGACATCATTGAATCCTTCAGAGCACAGCGATCACGATACATGAAGGTAAACTTTCTCTTTCCCTTATTGCCTCACCGGTGTCTAAACGCTTTGTCGTGCTTTTATTTTCTCTGTCCTGTCTAGGCCTGGATGCTGTATAATAATGTGCCTCGATATCAGTGCCAATATAGAAAAAGAAAATAGATGATTAATCATTAGTGAAAATAATCATTTGCTACAGTCCTACTTGACAGTTTTTGATACTTGTCTGTACGGTCTTACTAAGGTTTGTTCTCTCTCTTTCTCCTCCTCTTTCCAGCTGATGGTGGTGAAACAGGAAGACAAAGCTGAGCTGATATTCAGGCACTTCTTGGTCGAGGACAAAAGCGCCAGCGGAGGAGCGTCATACGTGGACTTCTTGTGTCACATGCATAAGGAGATCCGCCAGCTTCTCAGCTAGGCCAAAAGACACCCACCTTCACCAGTATGACCCAAACACTGACACCCCCTCCCCCTCCCCCAGTTCACCCTTCCTTGTGAAAGAAAGCGCTTTATCTTTTCTTTTTTAAACCCTAATAAACTAAAGCTCTCCTTGCTGTCAGTTGAGACGAGCGGACAGATTATGTGTATGCGTGTGTTAGTGTTCGCGTGTGTTTGTGTGTGTGTTAATGCGTGAGTGTTAGTGCGTGCGTGCGTGTGTAAGAGAGAGCTTTACTCTGCCTCAAATCTACAACTCCTACACAGCAGGAGCAAAATAACTAACGAGGGAGGGTAATGTATATACACAATTAAACAATTATGTATGCAACTGAGTGAGAGACAGAGACAGCTGGCTGACGTTGACTGTAGTCGGGTTACTGTCTATTACTAGCACTGAAAGGCTGTTTTGGGTGCGTCAATGCCCCTCAGATAGCAAACGCTTTTTATATGATTAAATCCCAATAGAGTGAAGGACATCTACATACAATACATATGTGGAATTAAATAAATGCTGTTCTTTCTGTCTCTTCTCCCCTTTAATCATGGCCTTAGTACCCCCATCCCCATGCTGCTCCAATCATCCTTAATGTGTGTTTTTGTTTTTCCAAATGTGAGAGAATTAGTCCTGAACATTATTATTATTATTATTTTTTCTTCAGGTGTGAGCATCCAAATTTAAGCCTACATTAACAGCTCAAACTGAGTCTCATGAACTTTTACCTACAGAAGTATCCTGAAATGTAAAATCTGGTTTTAGTGTCCACAAGGTAACTGAAAATAAAGGTGCACATGGCTGCTCTGTTGGTACAATAATTGGTATAATCCAAATTTGTTGCGTTTTTGATTTGGCTCAGATTATTGGTCACTGAGGAGTCAGATGTGCTTTTCAAGTTGTTATGATTCTGTTATGAGAGGAAGCTTTCATTAGTTCAAAGTCTGTGCAGCAAAGAGGCCAGACACAAAATAAAATAATTTTAATAATAAAAGAAATGGACGGGTGTGAACTTTTGATCTCGGCATCAAAGCGGCGAGAAAATCCTCCTCATGGTTAGTTTCTGTGGATGATTTTGTCTGTTGTTGATGTGAAGTGCTGCAGACTTTATATTACTCTGACATCTGTTCTGATGTCAAAAACCAATTTCCAGCACGACATGGCAACGGTCGTCAGTTAATGTTTGCAAATTTTGAGTTGTCTCCACACTGATGATGTTCAGTGTGTAAATAAAATATATAATCTGTACAGAATTAATAGAAAATAACAATTTTAAAGATCTGCCTGAACAGCTGTGGTTTGTTGATGGTGGGTTTCTGTCACAAATACCGAAATATAAAAATCATCGCTTTTACTTAAGAGAGTTAGACGTGTGCATGTGTGCGTTTGTGTGTGCGAGAGACTGTGCGAGAGACTGTGCGTGTGAATGTAGGGTCGGTCCTGGTGAATTTCTGCTGAGGAACAGAGGGATCAGCCAACTCACACGCTACCCCTGAGATTCAATTCAGTCTTCTTCATTTATCAATTTCTGTTCCTTTTTTAACTGTGACTTTTGTTCGTTTGGTGTAGCCCTCTGTTCCGTCTTTACATTCACTGACCTTGATTGGCCCACCGTATTGACTGTAATCTTATTTTCAGTTCCTTTTTTTTCTTGGATTTTGTTTTTTCCCCATCGCCTCTTGGGACTGCTAATAAAATGATTGTTAAAAGTGAAGCTCCACATTGTGCTTTGACCTTCTCTGGTGGTTTTTGTGTCTTCACTAACAAAAAGCTTTATTCCAAAACGTACAGTAAATATTTTCAATATCACCAAAATACATTCTATTCATATTGCTATACAAGGGGGGAAAATTGCAAAACTTTTTTTACTTACTCTTAATATCTAGACATGCAGATATATGGATTGGAGGAATATTTTCTCGACTTTTAATTCCAGTCTACACTAATACAAATTGGAATTTAGTTTGTTGTTAATCACCAAGCTATTACAGTTCATTGTGAGGGGATCATGAATGTCTAAACTAAATTTCATGGCAATTCATCCATTCATCAATAGTTGGAGAGACATTTTTAATCAAACGCACAATGTCAACTTCATGGTAGCGCTAATTTCAGCAAATTTATGGGATCCTTTTCCAAAAAAAAGGTCTATATTACGTGTTTATGTGAAAAGAAATGACCTCCAGCCCATAAAGTATATCTTTGTGTTTTTATCAGTATTAGTTTTGGCTTCAAAAAATCCATTATTAGTTGGTCTGAGAGACCGATCTCTCAAAACCTTTGCAAATAAACCCATAACTATCTGCAAGGCTAGAGGATGATCATTTTATTTAAATTGCACCTTTTAAGTTACTCAAGGAAACATTAGAAAACCAGATTGAGAGACAGTCAATATATAAAGATAAGAAAAAAGATGGCAACAACATTACAAAGTTAATGAGATGTATACACAGATGAAAGATCACATTCATTATGAACAGATTCAAAAAGCACCAGGAAAGGCTTGTCTAAAAACGTGTTTTAAATTGTGACCTAAAAAAAAACAAGTGTAGTCTGGACATGTTCTTCATGTGGAAAAATACAGCTAGAGGTGGAGACATGTTCATTTGTTATGTAGATAAGCCAACCCTTTGATGAAGTTTAAAACTCGAGAGCAGGGAGAATGAAAATACTAAATTACGTTACTATGTCCATGTAATATCTAGCACAGGTATACTGTGGAGTCCACCCAGCCAAGCTGAAAGCCTGGGTAGACAGGCTCAGTGAAGGTGGTGTGGAAGGTGTGGAGGAGGGTCAGTGCACCACAGGAGACCCTGAAGAAGGACAACCTCCCCGCAGGCCAGTGCAGATACACTCCGACTTTATTGGAGCTGAGTGGCACGGATACAGCAGTGTTTGTGCCTGCGTGCCAGACCCTGTAGCCATCTTTGGTGCAGTTCAGGCCCCAGGAAGAGTCATTTCTGCCTAACCAGCCTTCATGACCCTCTCCCTTCCTGCATATCCTTCTGTATGCTACTCCAATGCAACATCTCCCACTCCATTCTGTCTCCCAGTAGCAGCGCCCAGTCAGCCCCTCCCTGCACAGCACCTGTCTCCAGAAATCAAACCTTTCCAGGTGATCGGGATAAGGCTGCTTGGTCCAACGTGTCGCTTTCCGGTTTCCCTCGAACAGAGAAAGGTCTGTGTGTGCTGTGTCTGGGTCAAGGGTAAGTTTTTTGGTGTCTGATGAAATGGATCAGATCATGTCAGTTAGTATTATATGTTAATCACTGCTGAATTACAAGTTTACAAAGAAAAAGAGAAGTGCTGGTTACTCACATTTCTTTGGACCTGGCTGAATCCTGAATTCACCACACTGCTCCACACTAAAACATATGAGAAGAATAATTTTCTGACACATCAATTATTGAGAATTTATATCACTCTTTTTCCTTGCCATAACCTGGCGCCTACATTACCCATAATGCACCTCAACATCTTCTGCCCCCTACCTTATTTATGAAGGCCCTGGTGCCACAAAAGGCTTTATAAATGTTTTGCTAGACCTGTAAAGAGAATTGTGTAATATCTGTGGAGCTTTCTTTTCTACAAAAGCGTTTAAGTTACAGAAACTAACTCCATACATGAAGATAAAAAATCTAAAAAAGTTCGACCTTTGCTGAATTTTGAGGCTGATACTGATTTTTTAGAGGTAAGAAAAAGTCTGATAACAATACATAGTTTTCAACATTTATTTCACGTTTTAAATTCAACTCATGAAATAATAAAAAGGTGAAATAAGGATTACTTAAGTTTGGTAGGCCTATTAAAATAAAATTGTGACCAAGATACTGTACGCACTGAGATAATAATCTCATCAGTGCTCTGTGGTAAATTTAATTAATCTAACATCTTAGATACTTCTACACTGCAGTGTACCTATCAGCATTCATACCAATGTATCTGAGATATGTTAATTTTGTCCAGTTTGGTTATCATTCGGGCTTTAGTTGACACCCCCACCCACCTGAGTTTCTGCAGGTTGCAATGTGGGTTGTCCTGCAGAGCAGACAGTAGCTGCAGGCCAGAGTTTCCTGGGTGGTTGTAGCTCAAGTCGAGCTCTCTCAGAGGGGATGAGTTCAAAGCAGATGCCAGGAACGCGCAGCCTTCCTCAGTCACTCTGCACAGCACCAAACTTCAAAACAGACACCAACACATGTCATCCAACTGATCTCAAGTACAGCAGCAACAGAATGTGGCTCTATCCTCCTGTTACTGGAATTCCACTGGGGGCACTTACATGAGTATTTCCAGCTTACAGTCAGGACTCCCCAGTCCGCCAGAGAGCTTTTTTATTCCTTCGTCCTGAAAGTTGTTGTCAGAGAGGTCCAATACTTTCAGCTGGCAGGAGGCTGAGCTGATAATTGAGGCCAGGGCATCGGCGCTGTGCTTTGTTAGGTTGCAGCTCTTCAATCTAAACAAACAGAAAATGTACCAAAAAACAAAAAAACAAAAAAAACACAAAATAAATAAAACCTCTTCATTTGATTCAGAGAAAATAAGTAATAAAGTTTTGACCTGAGTGTCTCCAGTTTGCTGTTCTTTAATCCATCAGAGAGCAGTATCACTCCTGCATCTGTCAGGTTGTTGTTACCCAGGTCCAGCTCTCTAACTTGGGATGTTTTGATGCCATTTGCCAGGTCTTCACAGCAGGTCACAGTGAGATTACATGCATTTAGACTGCAGGAGGAAAGACAGTATGACGGAGGTGAGTAATATCAAGAAGAAAGATTGGACATCCTGCATATTGTTCACCACTGCTTGGAATATGATAAGTATCTTGAGTCTAATGCAAAAATTGACGACATTTTAAGAAACTAAAAGGCATAAAAATTGCTGTAGTCAGTAATAATTTTCTGAGGGTTTGTTTTATAGTAAACATGGACTATAGCCACTGTAAGTTACATGCTAAAAGCATCTAAGCCTGCCAAAGGGGTCCAACAGGCTTATCAGGTGTTGAAATAGATTTTTTTTATTTCTTAGACTGCTTTCCCTTAATGCCTAAAAACATCTGAGCACTGAAGCTGACTATGTTTAACTTAAAGGCCTTTGAGAAAATGAAAGCCCCTAATGAGGTCATAAGGGGCAGGAAGGGTAGCTCCCCTTTCTCTGCTTTGTCTGCCCAGAGAATTTGGCCCACCCATGAAAAAGAGACATCATGGCTTTCAAACAAGCAAAGTGGCAGTAGGTCAGGGCCACACCCCCATCATCCACCATGCCCCCCTCTCTCCTCATCTCTAGTGGTCTCTAGGCTCTAGTGGCTGTAATTCTGCACTAAGGCTGAATTTTGGCAAAGAGATTTCAGATAAGGTATTAGGGGACCATAAAGGTCTACATAAAAGCATCCAAAGAGCACCATGTCATGGGACCTTTAAGATACAAAAAATTTGTAAATTAGTTTTTAGAAAGCACTAACTTTGCCACTCGAGCTGTTTTCAGGACAGGCAGCAGCCTCAGAAGACCTTCCTCTGATCTGATGTAGTTGCTCAGTTCAAACACATTCAGCTCTTCTTCTGAGGTCAGTAATACAAAGACCAGAGTGGACCACTGGGCAGGGGAAAGTTTGGCCTTGTCAAGACTGCCCGAGCTCAGGTAGCTCTGAATCTCCTCCATGAGCGAGTGGTCGTTTAGCTCGTTCAGACAGTGAAAGAGATTGAGACACCTGTCTGGGGATGGATTTGCCCTGATCCTCTCCTTTATGTGCTTAATGATCTCTGTTCTTGCCCTTGGCGTTGTTCTGTTGCTCGTCATTAGATGTTTCAACAGAGTCTGGTTGGATTCCAGAGACAGGCCCAGAAGAAAGCGCAAAAAGATGTCGTAATGTCCATTTTCGCACCGCAAAGCCTTTTCTACTGCTTCTTTGTAGAGGATGAGCTCGGATGAGTCTCTGAACGGGAAACGTCTCGAGGCGGACGACTTCTTGACCAGAACGTTGATGTTGTTGTTGTTGAACGTGAGGTTGACGTACAGCGCAGCAAAGAATTCCTGGACGCTCAGATGCACAAAGCAGAACATCTTCTCTTTGCACAGTGTCATCTCCTCACTGAAGATCTGCGTGTAGACCCCTGAGAACATTGACGCCTGCGTGACATCAATACCATTGAGCTTGAGGTCGCTCTCATAGAAGATCAGGTGGCCCTTCTCGAGCTCTTTGAAGGCCAGTTTGCCCAATGCCATGAGGTTATCTCTCATGCAGTCAGCATTTGACTCTCTTCTTCCAGGAAGCCTCTTCCTCATGTCCTCCACGTACAAGTACAAGAAATGTATGTACATCTGAGTGAGAGTCTTTGGCGTGTCTTTACTGTCTATCGTCGGCAACCTCTTCTCAAGAACACTTGCCGCCATCCAGCAGAAGACCGGAATGTGGCACATGATGTGGAGACTCCTGCAGGATTTCACATGCGCGATCACCTTTTTTGCTAAGCTCTTATCACTGATTTTCTTCCTGAAGTACTCGTCTTTCTGGAGGTTGTTGAACCCTCGCACCTCCGTCACGAGATCTACGTACTCCAGAGGGATCTGATGGGTAGCCATGGGGCGAGATGTTATCCAAACAAGAGCCAAAGGAAGCAGTCTTCTCCTGATGAGGTTGATCAGAAGCACCGCAATCGTGGTCGTCTGCGACACATCGGAAATTATTTCACTTTTGTGGAAGTCCAAAGACAGACGGCTCTCGTCCAGGCCATCCAGGATGAAGAGCATTTTGTTTTCACCGTTGGTAAAGATTCCTGTGTCTTTTGTTTCAGGGAAAAAGACACTGAGAAGCTCCACCAGACTGAAGGTTTTCTTTCTCATCAGATTCAACTCTCGGAAAGAGAGAGGAAATACAAAATCCAGGTTGGTGTTTTCTTTCCCCTCAGCCCAGTCTAGAGTGAATTTATTGGCAGATACCGTTTTTCCGATGCCAGCAACTCCCTGTGTGATCACGGTTCTTATGGGGTGGTATTGCCCCGGTTGCGGAACAAAGAGTTTATTGAAGTGGATTGATTCATCTTGTTCCACATGTATTCTGGATGCCATCTCAATCTGTCTCACCTCATGCTCCATATTGACTTTCCCACTTCCTCCCTTATTGATGTAGAGCTGTGTGAAGATCTTATTGAGGGGTATCTTGTTTGTGGTCGTCCCCTCGAGCATGAGGCTGAACTTCCCTGTCAGATTAGATTTCACTTTCTCTCGACATTTTGCAATCTTCTTGTCTGAAAGAGAAAATGCATTCAAAGGTTATATTGATTCCCCCCCCCTCTAAGAATCCAGGTGCTCTGTTAATATGGGAACTTTAAGAAGCAGGTTACTTACTTTGGAGTTGCAGAGCATTACTGTCTGCTGTGTCATGGTTCAATGTTTCTTCTGATGAAATGACAAAAGAAGAAAAAAGATAAGCAAAGCCCAAACCCCAAGTTTCAGCCACTCCTGCATCTTATTTACTGTATCTACCTTGGTTTGTTGAGATATTGATGTTCATGGTGGTAATGTGAGAACCAATAATCATGGGGGCAACCACATTGCCTCCACTTTGAGCGGTGCAGATGGGTTGGAAATGATGGACTGTAGCCTGAATGGAGGCAGCCATCTCTGTGAGAAACCACAAAACACGTCAGCGGTTTGTTACATAAACACAGTGTAATAATGAATGATCACTGGAGCAGGTTTAAAAAGTTCTTTTTTTTTAATGTTTCTTGTGCTTTTCAGATGATTGATGTGTTTAACTGTTTCTCACTCAAATTTTACATTTACAATTTTGGAACTGAACTGGGTCCCATTCATCACCATAGGAACTTCTTATTCTTAATTTGTCTTCCTTACCTTGAGATGCCTTGTCTGTCTGATCAGCAACACTCTTTTGCTCCATGTTTTTCACATCGGCTCTCATCGGCGTGATTCTTATCAATTCATAATCCTCATAAATGGTCTTAAATCGGCCCTAGAAAATGAGACCTAGACTTCATCTGTACAGTTCATGTCAGCTACTTCCATCGTATCAAATAACTGCTCATACAAACTAGATTAAAAAACTTAGATACATATTGAAAAACAAAAACATTTGACACATACAGTACATGTTGACAGCACAGTCAAGACTTGTATTGAAATCCAACAGATTAAAAATTGAAGGAAATGCTTACCTGCTCAAATAACAACTGCGATCGCCATGTGATTCACACACTGACAGTGGCTGCTTCTAAGCAGAGGAGCATTCATACTGTACAGATGTAAGACACTGTCTCTTGCTTCCTTCATAGGTGAAGATAACAGGAAGCTAGAGCTTCTTCAGTTCTCAGAAATGAACCGCAGTTCTTAAAGCAGTTTCATTTACTACAAAATGAATTGCTACAACATGTTTTGCTTAGTTTTATTGGAAATGAAAGCTTTATATTCTTAACAAGAGTATTTAGCATCAAATAAAATACATTGAAAAATGTTGCAGGATTGCCATTGGTGGAATAAGTACATACATACATATACCCAAGAATTATAATTAAGTAACAATGTCAAGGTACTTTACTTGATTGTTTCTATTTCATCAACTTACTTGTACTTTTCTACATGTGTCTGACAGCTTTAGTTACTTTTCACTTTCAAATTACAATGTTCAGACCTCTCCTGTCCAGTGAAAGACATTTATCTCCAGTTGTGTTGATTTTGAGGTTTTGTGATACACTTAACGATAGAGTGTTTCTTTGCGTTAAGAAAATTCTACTCCTTCTTTAGCTAAATAAAGTTTTTTAAAAGCCTCTTGGATACGTTTAAAAATGCATTGCCACAAAGCCAAAAACAGGGCTCTTTCTCTGACCCCATGAAAAGTGGTCTTTTTGGAGATATATGGTTCTCACAGGTCATCTGCATTTGACTGACTTCTAGTGGAGAAAGCCCTGTATTACATCACACTTGTGCCAGTCTAATAATAATTACAAAAAGATGAAGATTAACTAAAAGGATGATGATAATGATGATGATGCCCAAGTTTAAAGGATAGCATTACATGTTCAAGTCTGTCTCAAAACAATACCCCTGTGCCCATGTAGCCTACACAAAAGTCAGGTACACGTGTTTTGCATGCTGTAATCATTAATCCTGTTCACATATTATAGTCTGTCTGAAGTTAAAATGCGGCTCTTAGCAGTCTGAGGTAAAGGGCCACGGCGTGAACATTTTCTAACATGAATATGCGTTCCCCCAGCCTGCCTACGGTCCACTAGTGGCAAGCAATGGCAGGTGTAAACCGTGCCCTGGGTATCCTGCACTTCCTTTGAGAAAGTGAAAGCTCAGATGGGCCGATCTGGAAGTCATCCTCATGATAAATCTTCACCTTTTCCACATTCATCAGCAGAACATCCGGAGGACCTTCGTTGTCCTCATGGTCCAGAAAACGAGGACCTTCGTTGTTCTCGTAGTTGTTGTCCAGAAAACAAGGACCTTCGTTGTCCTCGTCCTCATCCGTGTCCGAGTCCGAGGGAAGTGGTTGGATTTGGCTGGATTCAGTAATGCCTTCATTGAGCATGTAATCCTGAACATGGGTTGTTCTATGTCGCGCTGGACATGTACTTATGAATGTATGTATGCATTCAGAGGCTAAGGATCAAAACAGAAGTAGAAAACATAAGCACTTCATTGGTGACTTTCCTGATCATATATGTGCAAATAGGAATTTGTTCAGAGTTTATGGGCCCCAAAACTTACAGGATTTTGCCTTGCTCAACATCTTCTCCAAGACTCTGCACTGAAGGTTTTCCACATGTTTGGAAACATTTATCAGTGCTTGTGGAAGTAGCTGTGGATCTGGCAGTACATTCTGAGCTCTGGAATAAAATCAAGAATGTAAGGGTTGTGTTCATTTCTTGTAAAGTTTTGTAAAGTTGGAAGATTTTTAGTTTATTTCCACCACGTTCCACTTCCAAGATTTCTCAGTTACCACCAGATATTCCACCGGATGTCACTTTTTTCGGCCGGCCGTTCGTAAACTTCTGCTTTCTTTGTGTTGGAATTTTAATCTCCGGTGAATTTATAGAGACTATGGTTAACTGCTCCTCAGATCTCTGCAGGGTAAATCCAGACAGCTAGCTAGACTATCTGTCCAATCTGAGACTAAAACTACATGTTCTTTCTCTAGACTATTTAGCAGCGGCTCTGTTAAAACATATTTAACTTGCATGTACATTACATCTTTGCCACAGATCACGTTTATATGGGAGATGGAATCTGTGTTAGTGTGTATTGTGAGGCTTAATCTCACTAAGTTAAAAACGGGGGTATTTTCAAAAGTTACAGTTATCCCCATTATGAAATTCCTTTTTTGTTACTATGAGGCTTATGCATCTCAGAAAACATTAATAACTTTACAGAAGGAAAAGGCTCTAAAACACACAAAAAAGATGAATACTTACCGTTCCATTTCAGTCCTAAAGTTCTGCAAATAAAACAAGAAAAGCATTAGTAGTCTTCAGATTACTTTGTATGAATTGGACCTTTCCTGAGTTTTAATAATTACCTGTAAGTAGGCTGCGAGTTGTCAGCCCCTAAATCGTGCAGGTCTTTTATAGTGTCAGAGAGCAAGAACGCGTCTCTGCTGAGCTCTGTTACCTTCTGCATCATACCAATCTTCTGAGTTGCTTCTTTTTCTAATTCAGCTATGCTGGTTTCTTCCTCTCTCTTGAGGACGAAATTAAGCTTCTTGAAGTCGTCCGTAATCTTCTTCTTTGCGTCGTGTCTCTGACTCTGTGGGACAATATAAGAACTGGTCATCCTCTTCACTTCTTAATTTTCCTGATTTTCCTGATTGCAATCAAAGCGTACTGCTAACATACCATAATCTGCTCAATGGATGAATCACAAAATTCTTTGACCTTTTCAAAAGTTTCCCGCTTCTCTTTGATGGACCTGGAAGGAGTCTGAAATAAAACAATAAAAAAAAAAAACTTTACAGTAAGACCTGATCCAACTTGTTCAGTCAATCAGTGATACTATTGGAGTGTAAAAGTAAATCTTCCAAAATCTCTCCAGCTCTGACATCTAGTCTGGATAAGACATGTCTGGCAAACAAACCTGAGACTCACAATCACTCATAACTGTATTAAAGGGCTGAATGAAAATGTCTCATGTCTCATGTCTCATGTACATAACACTTGGCCTACATTGCTGTTTTTGGTTCAATGGGTATCATTCTTGTTGACTGGACATGAAAGGGGATAGCATAACAGTAATGCAATACTGTGTAATAAAAAATAGACAATTGCATTAGGATTTAAACAGTAAAAGCAAAGATAGATTAAGTAGCATTTTGTAATGAGTACCACATAAACAAGACGAGTCATGCTAGCAGCTCTTTGGGGCTGTTCTTAAGCACAGAGATGGGATCAGCAGGTTTGTAGTTGTTTGGTCAAAAAACTAAATTAAGTAGGAAACTATACAACACATTGTTGAGAGATTTCACCCAAAACCACAAATATCAACCTTATGTTCCTTAAATAAATGCAGAATTACTGTATAGCTTTAATCCTGAATGGAACTGATTTCCACGGTCAGCCCTATGGTCCCACTTTTCTAAGACTTTTCTTTGAAAATTAGGGTTAGGGTTATTGTTATGGTTAACCCCAAATTGGGAGAAAGGGGGATCAAATCTGATACTAATTTATGAAAAAGGAAATGTGGAAACATAGGGCCACATTTTTTATAAAACAATCTTAGAAATGTGGGAATATAGGGAAGTGGGAACATAGGCACGCTCTCCAATTTTCCATATAGTGTTCCCAGAATCTCTAAAAACAGTGGCTTCAAGGTAAGTAATACATGTTATAACTATATAAATAACTAAAGTCACTATGTCATTTCTGAGATCTCCTCTTCTTCCTTTTCTATAGTTTTCACTCAAATTCTTCAGAGCATAATTAATTTGAGGTTCAAAGTCAATTTGTATAATTTGGTTACAAAGTGGGCACTTTGGAGAGATTTTCCCCTTCTCCTTGTTGTGCACACAGGTCCTACAGAAGCTGTGGCCACACTGCAGCATCACAGGCTCAGTGAAAATGTCTAGGCAAACTGAACAGGTAAGATCCTGAGTGATAGTCAAATCTGAATCTGTGAATCTCTGTGTGTCTCTCACAGCGGAGGACAACAGTTCATGTATTTGCTGCTCCACGTTTCGGCGCATTATGGCTGCAAATCAAACAAACAACTTATTACTCACAGGTTATTCAATGGGAATTATTATATTTGACATACTCTTAAACTGAAACACTGACATTTGAAAACATAAAGTCTCTCTGTTTCCACATGAATCTCATAGCAACAGCTTCGGAGTGTGTCCACTAAAGTAGAAATAGTTACAATACAATAAAAATGACAGAATAAATGGAATGGTGACACATTCTTTTTCTCTACATATTTATTATTCATAATAAAATAAATAAATAAAAAGCTGGCCCTGTTACTTAGCAGACCGGAAACTGACAAACCAAGAAAGTTTACCTTGAGTTAACCTTGTTGCCAGGTCCATGTGATTCATGCGATTCATGAGGATGTGCACTGTGATTTCCACAGCGCCGCTTTCCCCGTGAAAAGAAACAAGTTTATCCACAGTTTCCTCTCTGGTAGCGTTTTCTAGCTGGCTCTTCGCGATGGATTTACCGTCAGTTCCCCGATGCAATGTCACATACCACTGAAAATTCCTGAGCTCCTTTTCATTCAGATTGTCCAGGTGTTCTTTCAGGACTTTCTCAATTCGCACAGGTTCAGGTGCAGGTGCAGACATGTTGAACCAGCAGTGAGTTCACAGGGTGTCAAACTATCAATCAACAAACTTCTCTAGAGCTGGGAAGTGACAGTGGAAGACAGAAATACAAGAAGTTCAAATTATTTATAGAACAAAACAAGATACATTTATAAGCATCAAAATCCTCATTAAACACATATACAGTAGCTGATTTGACTAAGAGTGATAACACAGCTTTCTTCAATTCCTTTTAAATGTTGTATTTGCTCTTAAATGAAAATTTGTTAAGACATGCCTTTTTAGGAGTCAGTTTTGCAAAGGTCTTGACATACTTATCTGACTACAGACATCTACAGTATCTACATTTACCTTCAGGATAACAAAACATTTTCTTATTAGTGGATTAGTTATTCAAAGCACCGATGCCGTTAATGGGGTCAAAGTTTCTGCTTTACAGTTTCACTTTCTGCAGTACAGGCTGCAGCTTTGCCTGTTGAACAGATGGTGGAAGCAAAGTCCTTCTTTGGGCTGTTTTACTGCCTCCATGTCCTATATGGTATGAGTTTATGGCAATATTTTTTTGGACCAAGGTTGTTTTGATATCTTTTTGGAAGCCTTCCAAAAATAAATTCTGTGTTATGTATATAACATTAAAAGTATAAAACGTACATTAAGTACAACAAGTACTTCCTTCTGTCAAGGTGTGCCTGGTGTTGCTTCCTGCTATCTGAAGCACAGCAAATTGAACAGATTTCGAAAACCGTTGACATAGACATACAAATGGAAGAAACACATAGATATACAGAATGTGTTAATAAAAGTTTATAGTTATTTATGTATGTGTTGTCTCCAGACTAAATAAATAATTGTTACCTAAAGTTGATTAAAAAGAAGAATGAAAAACGTCTTTTGGAAATTGATCTTAATACCTTAATGAAAAAAATTGAAAAAATACATTCTTTGAAGGACACCAGTTTTCTTCGTGAATGAATAATTTATTTTTAATTGGCAACTTTTGTTGCTCACGTTTGTACCTTGGGCTAAATCCTGTTTTCACAAATATTTTAGCTATCAGGAGTTGTTCCTCTTACCTCTTCATGTCCTTGTGCACGCCATAACATAAGTAGTTTCTGGTGTCATCCGCTTTTGTTCAGCTGAAGTGGAGAGCGCACTGCATTACTTTTCACTTCTACCAGTAATAATATTAACAATAATGAGGTGAAGATAGACAAAAATAAGAATGATGATACTACTGTCCAAGTTTAAAGGATGGCTTCAAGTTATTTCAAGTCTACCCACATGCCCGTGTCTACATTGGGGCAGTTTTTGCTTGCTGTAATCATTCATCCTGTTCAAAGATTCTAAAATTTGTCTGAAGTCAATTGAAGTTCTCTCTTTGTATTTCTCCCAACAGTGTTGCTGAGTGATATTAACACAAAATGTGAACTAGTGTAACGTTGTGTTTTTGTACAGAACGAGACAGACTATGGATTTAGTTCTCCATCACTTACATTGGAAGTGCACTAGGAAGGGACCTCTTAATGGCTGTATGAACCGGAATGCTTAGAGCAAGGAAAGAAAAAACTGTATCAATGTGTTGTATGTGCACCTGACATTTGTTTAAAGACAGACAATAATAATTTGCAAACATGTCCTTTAATTTTTTTCATTTTTATTTTTTCTGGCAAATATGAGATGTTATGATAAGGTTACTCTGAGTAAGAAACAATTTAAAAAAATTATTATAAGGAGACTCTACGCTTTAAATGGCTAAACTCTATAATCATCAAGAACAGAAGCTGAGCACATTTTTGCTGTGATGTTTAAAAAACACCATTATTTATTTATCCTGGCAAAGCTGACTGAGCACACTGGCATTTTATAAGCAACACCCTTTTTCACCCAGACAGCCACACATTCTGGCGCCTGTGTGCTGTCCAATCTGACCACAACCATCAACAACTGAGCAGCTGGAGGTCAGTAGCCCATTGCCCGGGTCATCACGACAGCCTCTACTGAAGAAGGAAGCAGCGTTGCTCATTCACTAACCCACCGGTCAGATTATTTCTCCATTCACTTCCCCCAAGTCAGATTTTTCTCCAAAGCAGCGTAGAACAGTCATGACTCAGCTCTTGGCCTCATCTACTCTCTCAGTTGTGATGATGTAACAGATGGCATATTCACCCTCATTAGTCACAACAAAGGAAAAGTCATGCCTAAATGTATCACAGCGTCCAAAGCTCTGATTTAACAATTAATCTATTCTGGACACAAACAGAGCTTCGGTTGGCCATTCGAGATTCTGCTACAAAGAGAAATGTGACATTTTGGCTCTGCAGATCATACCACAGGACTGTTTTAAGTCCAAGAAGGCATGAAATGTAAGCATAAATCCTGCATTGGAGTCTGGCTGCAAGCTTTAACTGGCCCAGTGTAAAAAGACAAGTCACATGAAGCTGGATAAATCTCATCTACTGCTGATTCTATTGGATGATACTAGATATTTCTCTACTGCTTGCAGCTAAATGAAGGAAGTGAAACATGCACGATGCAAGACGTCTCTATTAAATTTGGTGGATGGATGAGGGATTTGAAGAGTTTTATCTGTTTTACTACTTTTTATATTTGTATTGTTGACTGTTACCTTGTTATTGTTTTTGCTTTTTAGGGAGACAATTTTATGATCTGTCCAGGGACAACGGATGAAAAATAGCCTTTTGGCTAATTCTGGTGCATTTACAGCAATGTTAATTAATGTACACTGTCCCTGTCAAATAAATTAATAAACTAAAATAAAGCACACACTCACTCACATTTGCAAACGTGCTGAGTGTGTTTTTCACAGCAGGGTGGCATGGTAACGCCGAGTGATGTCAACCTACAGTGCATATAGCTGCCATCCTCATTTAACTTTTTCCACTGCATAATCAAGAGTGAAGTTGACATAAAGGGGCTAGACATCTTTTTCGTATCTCGGTGAAGTCAGAGTTAGCTGGTGGTCTTGAGTCATATGAGCAAGAACTGGAATCAAGGACACATTAGGTGCATAGTGGTAAATGAGGATGTCAATAGGTCTGACTGTAATAATATAATAATACGACAATATGGAAAATGGCACACAAACATTCTTTCTATCAAAGAGTGCTTATTTCAGCTGAAACCATGCTTCTTTATCTTCTCTCTGCCTCCCGTGCTCTCACTCCTCTTCCCTCCTCTGCTCCTCTGTCTCTCATCAAGCGGGCAAGGCGTAGTGTGTGGTTGGTGTGAGATAACAAAGGCTGAGGAGTTCACCATTATATAACTTCTGTGGAGGCTGAGGAGGTGGAGGAAGAGGAGGAAAGGCAGCAGGGTTAGCACGTAGGAAAAGGAGGGCAGGAGAGGGCTAGTAGCCTACGTTGCGGTGCTCATTTGTCTTCCACATAAAACACACACACACACACACACACACGCTGGCCTCCTTTCCCTGCTCTCTATCACAAATTCAGCAGGCTGCACTTGCAGATATGGCCTCATCATATTTGAACTTTTTCAGCTTTGTGTTCCCACACTGACAAAGATTTTCAAGTGAAATCACACAATTCTTTCTCTCTGACAGTGTCTATGTTTCTCTCCCACCTCTGAGCCGGAGTGCTGAGCAAGCAGCCAAACGCACACACACAATCACATACTGTACACACACAGGGCCTCTTACTCTCAAGCTCTATGGCTTCTTCCAGCCGCACCCACCTGTCCTCTGATGGCCTCCCCCTCATACCACATTAAACATTTAGTGAGACACTCTGGATCTGTGTGACACCATCTTTTTGCACCGCCAAGCCAACAGCCTTCATACTGTGGAAAAACATAGGTTCATAAAACTATTCCCTCTAACCATCCTTATCTCTCTCATGAACATGCACAAACCCAAACACAAAACCAGTGGTTCAGAAAGGCCTACTGTGTGGTGTACAAGACTTGCATTTATCTATATTGATCCCTGAAGTGTGTCTGCGTGCACTTATGTGCATGCACATAACTTATGCAATTTTATGTGTTTTTGTGTGTGTGTCATAGTTTGCCTTTCTGCTGCAGTGAGGTGTGACCCATGGTTGGGTGTATCCCAACCAGTGCAGTAAAATGCTGCTGTGATGTTCCCTGCAATATTTTGAAGATATGAGAAGAGACAGGGGCTGGATTTTTTATCAGCCAGTCATATGCACCATCGCTGATTGTTTACCTTTTAACAATTTGTCTCCTAATTTGATCTACTGTCCCCCAAATGCGTTGAGTTCAAACGAGGCAAAGAATGGTTTGCTGACACCATCTCTCCACATTTGCAGTGACTTCATTGAACAAGAGGCCTTTAAGTCTCATGCTGCACGATACTATTCTCGCGAGGATTTCTCCCTTTTACCACGCGCGCACACACACACACACACACACACACACACACACACACAATCATCATCATCACTCCTCCTCTCTCCAGCCCCTCCCTTTCCGCCTCTCCTCGCCTGTATCCTCTTCAGCCTTGCCTGCCTGTCAGAAAGGTACTCCAGTGTTGGAGGCTAGGCTATCCTCCTCCCGGACCCCGTACTAGAGCCAGCCACCGTCGTACCCCAAGGCTCGGGCTCCCCACTCACGGTTTCAACCATGGCAACCACCGCTACTTGCACCCGGTTTACCGACGAGTACCAGCTGTACGAGGAGCTCGGAAAGTAAGCAGCAGCCGTAACGTTACAGTGCATCGTATTTGTCTTGTCGTTTTGTCCCCCACCCCCGCAACCTCGCCTCACATTATTTCTGGTAAGCCAGCTAGCAAGCGATAGCTAGCTAAAATAGCTTACATACTAGTTATGTCAGTGCCTTTATTATGTCAGTTTATATTAACTGGAGGCTGTTATTTTCGTGGTGCAGTAAAGCTAAATATCGGCTAGCTAGCTTCTACCGCAGTAACGGAGAACAGCGCACTGCCAACAAGCTACCATGCTGATACTGATAAACTAGCCGAGTTAGCCCACTAGCGTTGCGTCTTTTAGTCGCTAATGGTGATGAATACACCGCATAGAGATTGGTGTAGTTAACAGCTGTTAGCCCTTCCGTGTTTCTGGTCTGCTGGAACCGTCAGCCGGGCCCCGAGAGACGCCGGAAACGTAGCCCTGTGACATTTCACCGGTCCACGGATCTGACAGCTCCGTGTTGGCTCTATAGACAAGGGGCTCTGGTTGCTAGCTAAGTAGGCCGACCACTTTTTTCCCCCGAGCAGCTGCAGATGATTTGTGTAACCGTGTTGAGTAACGTCAAGTACCCCTGGATCACTTAATGAGGAAGTTATTCGGTCCAGGCTGTTCTACGTTATGTTTGCACTGTAATGCCAATACGCTCCGCAGACCAGATGGCCCGATCATCATGTTATCAATAAACACATAGTCTTTGTGAGTCTTAAACGGAGGTAATCGTGAAGCACAGGCTGTTATAACTGCAATTTGGCGTTTACTATGGAAGAGGCAATGACGTGTTTTCTCCGTCTTTTGATGACGGCAAGAAAATCGGACAACCTCCCTGGTTTCATCATCAGTAGCAGCAGCATCTGTTGTTCTTGGCCGGCGAAGGCTTTTTTCCCCTGTTGTACCCAAACCAGCGGCAGCAGGGCGACAGTGTCCATATAAAGATACACCGGTCTTAATTTCCAGCTGCCATTTCCACTCTATTTCCACTCTCCTAATAATTGGCAGTAATCGATGGCACTGATTGCACAGCCACTGCACTGGCACACATACACACCTACACATCCTCTACTACTCCTGATTCTTCTGCAGACTGACCACTTTACCGTGGCTTATGTTTCTGCACCCGTTGGTTAATGTATTTTTCTCCGTCATAGGTTATTAAGGTCTATGCGCAGACTTGTACTTGTACTGTCACCTCTCATTTACTGGTAAATAATTAAAACTAGGAATGCAGTAGAATGTAACAACCCTCCATATATCATCTAGAATAGTACAAGGCAGCCTTCCTCTTTCAAGAAAACTGCGTAGGGCCAGATACTGCAGGTAGTACAGGCTGTGATATAGGCGCTATGAAAATCATGCATAATTACTTCTGTGATGCTCAAAATTAAACGATCACCATAGCAGCTAGCAGGTGAAAATATGGAACATCAATCTAGGTCACTCTTTAGAGTAGGAGTTGATCTATTGTGTGTTATCATAGACTGTATATTACACAGTCTATGTGTGTTATGCACTTCCTTTTCTGCTTGAACAGATTTGTAACTGAACGTTGTTACCCTGTGAATATACGAAATATTGCCCATTGTTGAGTGAGGTGCAATCCATTGTTTGTGCTGGCTGTTGCAAATTAAATTTCATTTTGGGTGGTAGGTTGCATTGCATTGCCTATCAAAGATTAGCCAAAGAACTTGGCCATTCATTTATGATCCAAGCCCTGAGCTGATATTGACACTAATGCTGAGAAGCTTTTTATAATGATGTGTGTGTGTGTGTGTGTGTGTGTGTGTGTGTGTGTGTGTGTGTGTGTGTGTGTGTGTGTGTGTGTGTGTGTGTGTGTGTGTGTGTGTGTGTGTGTGTGTGTGTGTGTGTGTGTGTGTGTGTGTGTGTGTGTGTGTGTGTGTGTGTGTGTGTGTGTGTGTGTGTGTGTGTGTGTGTGAGAGAATAACTACTGCCACATGAGTAGATGCAGTTCCAAATGTCACACTTGCACACTGTCGTACTTTCACACTGTAAAAGAGGGCATGCAAAATGGAACTGAGTTTTGGTTGTTTATGTCTTTCTTCTTAGGGGAGCTTTTTCAGTGGTGCGTAGGTGTGTAAAGAAGTCATCAGGACAGGAATATGCTGCAAAAATCATCAACACTAAGAAGCTTTCTGCAAGAGGTATGGTAACACCATGCACACTCACAGACTCTGATATCTGAATTTTTTCTGTGTTTCTTGATGTATGTGGTGTATATCTGTGGCTGAAACCCTAAGCTAAATGGTGTATACAGATTATTTTTTGTATATATATTTTCAGAGCCATCATTTCTGGCATACAGTAAAGTTTCTTTAAATTTTATTGAGAAACAGTCAATAGATGAAAAAAAAAAGAAGAAAAAAAGGAAAGACCTGTCCGTGGCTAATCTCGTGAACTACACACTTAACAAATGAAAGTACTTCATCCTATTGGTGCATTGCATCATTCAGATCCTTGATTTCAACTTTGTCTGCTATGGATAACCATAGATATGGAAGGGATAACTAATCTCTAGTGGTTCACGTCTCACTGTCTATATCGTCATATTGCCCAGCCTTATTGGAAGTATGCACATGAGTTCTATAATTCCAATGGCAGAGGAAATCTTTTATTCAATCATTGTCTGTGGGGAGTTCTTATCTGCAACCTCTTGATGGTTTAATAACCCTCTTTATAAACACTGTATTGAATAACTCTTAATCGCTCCTCTGTGGTATTATTAGACAACCGCTGTACAATAAATAGATCCAAATTTCTGAGACGCTCTTCATAAAAAGGGTACATAAAGGGGACTAATATTTAAAAAAATAATAATAAAATAAAGAACTGGCAGACACAAAATGGTTCTTGTCTGATATCTTGTTAATTATTGCTTGGGAGTATGTCATGTAGCTCCGCAGTCCACTCCTGAATTTTGGTTGTGCATGCCTGCAATAGATTTACACCCACGTGCACATTACTGGTGTGGCATGCTGTGTTGTAATGATGACGTGAGCTCATGTCATTGTGTCAGACCCTCCCCTGGCTTCAGACTGAGATACTTAATTGCTTTCTCCTCTTTGTATCTGACAAATTAGGCCGGCACTCCTTCCTGACATTTTCACACACCTGGCTTCCTTTGTTCTCCTTTTCTGCACTCTTATTACCTCCATGCCTATCTTTCTTTGCTAGCCTCTCTCACTCAATGCCTTTCTCTTGTCTTCCGCAAAGGGGGATTGGTTTGTATTGAGGCTAATCCACTTACGCTAAATGTATCTCATCAACCACTAAGACCCCACGGATTCCATAGGCGTCTCTCTGTTGGCCCTGTTGTTGTCTGTCTGATGGCATTTGTAGAGGCAGAGAGAGCGGGGAGTAACACTATTAGAGCATGTATGTATTGTGAGGCATCTGTGAGTGTGTTGTAATACCCTTATTGTTCTATCCCTGCAATCAAGGGTCCACATAGGGCAGCTCCTGGTATTAATGTCTCACCAAGGAAAAGTAAGGGCTCAGCAGAAAACTGTTGGCTCTTTGCAGAGGCAGGCAGTACAATGTAGGCCTGTGTATGTGTGGATGTTTGCCAGAGGAAAAGAAAGCTGGCCAGGAGAGGAGGAGGAGGAGATTTTTAACAATATAGTCCTGCAAGGAGATTGGTGACACTGAATGAGACGCAATAGGGTGAGCAAAGGAGGGAACGGGGTAATGTTGTGCTAAGAGAAGAATTGCGGTAGTCTGCCGGGCTTATGTAACACGCACCTACATGCATACAAAACACAACGTCCACACACACAGACAGCCAGTGCGTGAGCAGGCAGCTTGCCTGGTAGGATTTGGGTGTTTTTTTTTTAGCCTGATGGGGCGAGTGTGACCTCACGCGTGGCCTGGTGGGTAAGTCTCTCAAAGCTCTGGTAAACACTGCAGTAATCTGAGGAGGGGGGAGGGGTGGAAGGAAGGAAGGAAGGAAAGATAGAGAAAGGCAGGAAGGAAGTGAGGGAGGGAGGACGGGATGTCATGGATGGATGGATGGATGGATGGATGGATGTTTGCTGTTGTTGACTGTGGGATAGTCCAGTTGGGGGTGGATGTGAGGTGGAAGCAGGGTACGCAATATGTACAGGCACACAATAACATACACCTGAATCTCATCCCAGAAATTCAAGGGTCTCCTTAGCCATGGCTTGAGTTAATAAACAAACAAGTGTCATTCATTCAAACGACCCAAAGAACAAGGTGTGGCGCCAGACATTTCACACAAACAAACCAAAGCATTAAGTGAAAGAGGAAAATGAGGGTGCATGGGTAGCTCAGCTGATAGGGCGCACACCCGTATATAGAGGTGTACTCCTCGACGCCACGGGTTTGACTCCGACCTGGGGCCCTTTGCTGCATGTCATCCCCCCCCCTCCCCCTTTATGTCTTCATCTGTCCTATGTAGATAAAGGCTTTTTTTTTTAAAAAAAAAAAAAAAAAAAAAGAAGAGGAAAATGAGACTATAGGGGAAAAAGCTGCATTAGATATATAGTGGCTTCAGCATGGGTGTTCACACACCTTAATTCAAAGGCATAATTCAAAAGATTTAGGAAAATCCAACCATTTAAGCACACCAATTTTCTTTGCAAATAAAAAAATGTTCTCCCTTAAAATACAGGGGGCATAAGTATACACACCCCTATGTTAAAGTCCCATAGAAGCAAGCACATTTTTTAATTTTAAAGGCCAGTTATTTCATGGATCCAGGACACTATGCATCCTTATTAAATTAAAATAGCCCCATATCATCACATACCCTTCACCTTACCTAGAGATTGGCATAGTTTTATTTCAGTTAGGTTAATATCTGTTTTGATTTGCATTGAGAGATGATCTTATCTCTAGGTATGGTGAAGCGTATGTGATGACATGGGGCTGTTTTAATTCCAAAGGCCGAGGGAACTTTATCAGGATGCATAGTATCCTGGATCCATGAAGTAACTGCCCTTTTAACAATAAAAATGTACCTGCTTCTATGGGAATTTAACAGTGGGGTGTTTATACTTATGCCCTCTGTATTTTAAAGAAGAGTTTATTTTATCTATTTACATTATTCATTCACAAATAAACTTTGTGTCCTTTTTTAAAGGCTGAATATTCCTCATTGTTTTCAATAAAGGCATTGATCAATTTCCAAAAGATGTTTTTAATTCCTCTTTTTAATCAACTCTAGCATCGGTGTATAAACTTTCTCAAGCAACTGTAAATTATATAAAATGAAAGCACTAAAAATAACTTTTTAAAGCAAAACATCATAGATTTAAATCAAGAAATGGGGACTCCATTAGAAGTTCCAATCATATTAGTTTTAACATGACACTGCACAAAGGCTTGCAATGGTGTGGTGAAAGTTTCTTATATTATGTTGTTGATGCGTATAGTGACTGAGAAGTGGATGGCTGTTGCAACATGGTTTCGTGTTTGTGGGAGAGAGACTATCCACTTTAATGCACTACTCTAATACCTTTCCAATGTTATTTTGTGTCACATGCCTGCATATTTGTCCCAGTAAAATTATTTAAGTGATGTTACTATTATTATTCATGTATTCTATGTATATTATGTTCCCTGCTCAACCCAAAGTGTCTCTCTATTATTGATGGCAAACCTCCTAGAGTGTAGCCTGGTTCCAGACCTCTGAATCACAGCCCACATCTTCAATTGGTTCAGAGATTTGTACAGACCTGGTGTAGTGCTCATTTGTGGTTAGTTGCTAGTTTTAACTTTTAGTCCAGTGGTGCCCAGCCTGGGGGCTGGTCACGAGACAAATCTGATGGCTCGTGAGATTTTTAAATCTGAATAAAGAAAATGGTTTTCTCTGACTGTATCTGCTTATGGTTGTCTTGCTTTGACTGCCAACTCTGCATCCCTATCCACGCCACACGGATCAGTGGTTGGTCTCCTCATTGTTCCCTTACCCTCCATGTCACACACTACGTAGCCAGAGTCCTTGCCCCATGCAGTCGTTGCTCCCTCACTCCTGTTGAATACCTAAAACATGCTGTGAGGCAGTGCTGTAGCAGAAATTGAGGTTGTAGTTACCCTTTAATTCAGCTTTATTCAGTTTACTGTCCTTATTGTTTTGAAAATGTTTAATGAACTGCTCCTAGCCAGCTCTGCCCCAGGTTCACTTGTGCTTATGTATCTGACGTTGAGGGCTGTGACAAAGCGTCAGTATTTGACGAGTTGGGGAGCGGTCTCGTTGGTATGTACCAATATTCAGTATTGTGTGCGTGTGTCTGTGCGCTGATGTAAGATGGCTGTGGGCCCGCCCCATGGCAAAGCAGATGGCCAATTAGAGAGCAGCAGGAAGTGCCAGTAATTACCCTCCAGCCCTCTCTTTCCTGTCTTCAACCTAGCACCAACAAATAAGGAGATTGAATGAATTAGTGAGTGCTGCAGTGACACTGCACCAGGGTAGACGGCTATACACAAACACACTCGCACACAGGGGAGCTCTGATCCTCTTCGAGCAAATGGACGTTCCATGTAATCCTCCCTCCACTGTCTGTCTATCCGTCCTGCGTCACTGGTGTAATTAGAAAGAGGTTCAGATCTCTCACTCGCTTTCTCTCAGATGAGGGAAATCTATACCTGCAGGGAGGTCGGTGTACGGGAGATGTGTAGTGGTAGAGTGTGGCACTGTGTTAGAAAGCTTAAAAACTGCAGCTTTCCAACATGTTAGCAACAAGTTGCAGAAAGTCAGGTGAAGGATACAGAGGCGTTGCAGAAAGGGATGCTGCTTTTTATAATAATGGGCTCATTTTATACCTGTACATACTGTATTGCAGTTGTAGAACTCTTAGATAGGTCGATAGGTGATTGCTCAGCAACAGCATGTGAATTTTATCTGAGGCTGTTGCTGCACTGGGGAAATTAATGCAAATCTTGGAGGCTGCCTCTGTGTGGTTTAATCGCTACGGAGTTGTTGGGTTGAGTTAGCTTCACCACAGTGTTAAAACACATGTATACACACTGAGTCATACTGGATCTTCACTAAAGTTACCCCAACTTAGTTGGGTGAGTTGGAAAAGGGAGTACTTTAACAGTCATTTGGTTGACATGCCAACATCTTGTACAAATACATGCATGTACCCACATACTGCAACAGGATTCAGTAAAATCCTCAAACAAGGATGTTGGTGTGGACATAATTCTTCTGTGTGTGTTCTTGCTAGATTTTCTTCCCAGCAGAAATGCAAACACGCTGATTTTCTGTAACTGGGCTTCACACTATCCCATTTGCACAAGCATTTATGGGCTTGCAGGTGCAAAATTGTGCCCCCATTACTACACAGCGCCTCATTAATTTCCACAAACAGTTTAATATAATTAAAGGTGATCAAAGCGATGTCACATGTGTTTTAGGCTACAACATTTGTTGTCCCCAGAACACACTGTTTATAAAAAAAAAAAAAGAAGCTAGCAAGCTAGTCTCGTTTTGTTTAAAAAATACTCCCAACTTCAACAAGAAGTAACGTCACCCAACATCGCATAGAGCACCTTTTAAATAAAACAATAGCAGTGGTCAGTGGAGCTGTGACTGTTACCTTTCAGAGGCGAATGCAACCACTTAGCTTGAGCGGTTGTATTACTAAGGTGCCATGGCCTGAAATATTTCCCCTTGAATACACAAAACATATCTTTAGCTGTTACACGCATAACCTCATAAGTTTTTAAAATATTTGCATTCATGTAATTCATTTAACTGTTTCTGTTTGACTGACGCTCCAGTTTGTCATTATTACATTGGAAACTGTAGCCTGACGTCATCATACTAAGATTCTAGTCAGAATATGAGTCTGATACTGCTCCATTGGGTTGTGATTATGGAGTGTGTTTCAACCAAACCAGGAAAGAAAATGCTTCTGCACTCAGTTGGATTACAACTATAACATATCCATTATTACAGCTACAGGACCTCGTGAGAACCATCATTTAAGCATGTGCAGGGCGACGTGGGCGGGTGCAGTCCTGCGGGTCTTTGCCTAGTTTAATAACTCTAGATTCGGTTACTAGTGAATGTTAAAAACATGACGTTTTAAACAAGGACCCTTTTAAGTGTTCGGACTGGTAGGTTGATGTACCCACAAAAATAAATTTCCCGCTGAAAAATAGAAGTTCCTTTCGCCATGAAAAGTATTTCTGGGTCAGTGGGGTGCAATTCTACCGTTTTAAAGCAAACCTAGGTTGCTTTAATACATGGCGCTGTTCCTGGTGGCTTGATCTCAGTTCTCCAGCAGTACCCATCTTTGTTGTGAACGAATTCAACCAAAGCGCTATTTGGTGTGATGCACCCCCGATCTCTCCCAACTTTCCTGTTAGTATTTTTACTATCAAATAAAGAAAAAGTGGCCAAACTATAAAAAAATGAAATATGTCCAGCACCGCAAATTAAATGCATACTTTGCTAACATCATCCTGAATTAACTTAGAAAAAACCTTATCTTATTTACTATTGTGCTGTTTAAAATCAGCTACTGTACAGTCGTTTGACCAGGTAATTAGGCATAAAGACTTTGCTGGTTTATCTAATACTGAGTTAACTTTTCTCTCCTCAGACCATCAGAAGCTTGAGAGAGAGGCTCGTATCTGTCGTCTACTGAAGCACCCCAACATCGGTGAGTTTCTGTTCATGTGACCCAGTTTAATGTCCGGTTGTGTATTGTTGCTCATGTTCACAGGATAATGTTCTTCACTGGAGTGCACCAAAACTGGTGCTGGAATAACATTGTAGGATAATGCTATGCTGATAACAGCATAACATTAACTCTGTAAAAGAGAGTTGCCCACGTAGCTTTAATCAAAAATAATATGTTGAGCAGAAAAGTTCATCCTTGACCTTGGAAACAGTGGTTTGATAAATTCTTAACTTGAAAAGGAAAGAGCTTTTTAGGTGGAACTTGAGTTAAAATTGTTAAGATGTACACTAGAGGACTGCATTGGGGTCCCACAGGCTCCAACACAAAACATAGGTTTGCCTAACCAGGTTTTATAAGAAAACAATAAACATACACAGAACATCCAGTTGAATGGCAGCCATGCTTTATTAACACTCCTCCACTCCTTTTCTCTCTTTCTCCGGGGGGGCTCTCTGCCCTGCCCTTCTCTACTATGGCAACTTGAGGGATGCATTCAACAGGGACTAACATAACTAACTTAGTGTGTTAAAAGACACAGGGAAACAACACCAATTATAGCTAATTGAGCAAAACAAACCATAACCATGAACCCATTTTTTATAATAAGTGAAATAAATAAAGAAATTGATGCAATGTAACTTTGCCCTTATTGTGCTAGAATAACTAATTATTTCACTAGTAGGAATGAAATTATGCACTAGAACTTAATTCCGCTAATTATAATTGACAGGCATGCAGATCTTTATCAATACTACAATGTAAATTAACAAGTTTTACCTGCGGGACCGGAGAAGACCCAAAATCAATGGTCAATCTATTGACAATCAATCTAACTAGTGCCCGTTGAAAATGTGCGTGTGTGTGTGTGTGCTACAGCTGAGGTGTTACTTTCCATACAGTACAGGTTTAGTGGCTCGACAGTTAACGGTGAACTAGGGGATTTGATTCGCGGGGGTATTTTGGCGACAGTAATGTTATTAGTTAGTTAGTAAGTTAGCAGTAGACTTAATTAAATCCGTGCCTGTGTTGGATCTCCACTCTCTCGCCGCGCAGCCCCTCCACACAGCGGCCGCCAGACCACACTCCTGACGTTTGTCCACAGTTTTAATTGTTATTAACACAGCTCTATGTTGTTAAGCATGAGAGGCAAACCTGTATTTGTACCAGTGTTTCCGTCAGTAACTCTCTGCTATTGCGGCCGCCATGGCAAAAGAACACAGAAGAAGTTTTTGAATGCAATTAACTTCAGTTCGTGGAGTAATAGCTTGTGAGACGGAGCTGCTGGACCTGCAACAGATTTGACCCATGGCCAGAATATCATAGTTCTAAAAAATGCAGCTTAGTGACGATACAGACATTTCATACAAACCACGTGTGTAAATCTGCTGACCCGCCATTCGACCCGTGCTGGACCCATTCGTAATAAGTCAGCAGTCGCTCTGTGACTAGCATCCATTGCACTCCCTCTCTCTCTCTAGCTCTTTTAATCAGTTATTGTTGAAAACAAGTGAAGGAGCTTTCTCTGAGACACTGTACATTTAAAGAAAAAAAAAACTTACGCTGTTTATTTCAGTTAGCTACTTTTCATTTACATGTGTTGCATCTGTATGTCTAAACAACATACAACCAGAATGTAGCATAATATGGATGTGGAAGCAGATAGAAATAGCCTATGTGACAATAACATTTGTTTTGGTTAAAAGCACAAATAATGGTGATAATTAATCGTGATCAAAATAATCGTGATTATCATTTTGGCCATAATCTTGCAGCCCTATATATAAGTCACACCTGACTACAAGTCGCCGGACCAGCCAAACTATGAAAAAGAGGCCTGTATCAAAAAGCAATTTCATCTAACCTGGCTCTCTGGTATCCTAAAACCTGGATATTGAACTCTGGCTGTTCTTATCCAGCTATGAGCGTGGTCACATGAAAGAGGCAAAGTTGTCAATTACAAACCAGTCATATCATCAGACCCACAGATTGAGTACATATTAGTCTATGCAAAAAAGGACTTTGTACTTGAAATTGTGTATTTGACCACACTGTCACATTTATACTTTACTGAGGCAATAAACACTGGATATACTTTAACTTTCCATTTATCATATCATTCAATGACATGATAAATGGCATTGCATCTAAAAAGATGCTAAAACTTTCCCAGTGATCACTCATTTTAAATATCAGTATAGCCGATTTCACAGCACAACTGCTGGCAGGTATGGACATTGTTGCAGAGGGTAAAGCTTGTGATGAGCAGCCATATGGAGAATGGAAATGCAGGGTTTTGTCAGTACTTGTTAGGATTAGCAAAGGGGTTGCTTTTAAATTAAGGATCAGAGTAAGTTCTGCTAATTACCAGTGGTCACGTTTACCACTCCACCAGAAACATCTTCTCTAAATGATTTAGTACAACAATTACTTTAGTTTCTTAATATATGAGTTGAATCGGCACAAGCTGAACTGATCATCGGTATATTGGCAGCCACAGAAACTAACACTACTGCTTTGCATTGGTATTAAGACACTAACTGCCTTGGTTAGACTTTTGTGAGTCTTGTTCAAATCAGTTGTGCAGTTGTCATGACAACAGAAACAAAAATAAATATTTGTAAATTACATCATCGGTGTTGCCTTTAAACAAAAATGAAGTAAACCCAGTTGGAGTTAGAGGTGAAAAAAGGTAAAGGCGTGTTTTTTTTCTTCTTCTATTACGTGGTATCTGCTCGACTCGGCTGCGGTGCACCGTCCTCCTTTTACCATTGCAGAAATTAGTACTGCCTCATGCGTGAGGAGTGTGTGGTTGGTTGTCATAGCAACGCCGCAGGAAGCTGCCGCGTCCTAAGGCGTAACACACAGAAAGACAAAGGTGCGTTGGTTTTTGAAGACATTTTGATTCAAAAAAACATTGACTGGCTAAACTACTTAAAAAAAACGGCAGGTTTGTTCGGGACACCCCCGTCAGTCGCTAGCAATGATGACGCGGTGATTAGTGACGATTCTCTTTAACCAATCAGTAGTCTGCAGGTTTTCACTTCACCGTCTGGTATCACCTCAGCTCGCTTGGAACCTCGACTGAGGTGATAGGGAAAAAAGTACCTGTTGAGGTACTAGGGAGGTAGGTACTAGGGACTTTTTTTCATAATGGAAAACCCCAAAAAAAGAGTAGAGGCGAGTTAAGCAGGTACCAGGTAATGGAATAATGCCAAAAGTTTCCTCTCTGTTCTGCCTACTGAGATTTTTGTCTGTTTTCTTGACTTTCTGGTTTTATTACTGTTGACCATTGCCCGTAACCCTGTTAGTTGTGGAAGCTTGTATTGCCGTAATGTTTAGAAAATTAAATAAATTGTGCTACTTTAATTGAGATGTCTAGAGGAGATGGGTGTTAAAGGGCAGGAAGGGGAATATGACAAAATCAATGACACCTTTCCTACTGCACTCCTCTTTTCTTCGTGTCCTAGTTTTATTCTGCCCCCCCCCCCCCCCCCCCCCCCCCCCCCCCCCCCCCCCCCCCCCCCCCCCCCCCCCCCCCCCCCCCGGCACTCATTTGCCTCTTGCCTACTTCTGTTCTTTCTCTCTCTCTCTCTGTATAGATTTTCTACCTCTCTTTCTCTCATTCTTGTTCTTTCTCTTCTTTTTGACATATTTTGGCATTGTCTGTATTCAAACTTTGGACAAAAGAGGGCACACAACTAAAAACAGATGGAGAGAGAGAGCAGGAGGAGTAGTAGACAGATGGAGGGAGAGCGAGAAGATGGGAGGAGGAGGAAAGAGCAGTCGCTCTTGTTTCTTGCTGCAGGGCCATCCTACTTCATCTTATTATACAACTGATATTCATTTTATATAATGATAACTGGCTCCTTGAAGTTAAATCTAAGCTGCATCTCAGGCCCATCTTCTTAACACCTAGATCCTGCGGCCTTGCTCCTGCTTTGTCATTCTGCTGCTGTTCTGTTCTATTGACAGTGAGACTTTGATGGTTACCGAAAAACCGGGGTATTGTGGTATTATGAGCTCATTACTGTAATCACCACTTTATAGTTTTTATTCTCGAGCAAGCACTCACTTATCTCATTTATTAATCAGGAGGCATTGCTGGTAATAAGGGCTTATGTTTTTATTTAATCGTATATCTTTCTTTCTTTTCTATAACTGTATTTCTTTCTTTCTTTTCAAACATAACATATCCAAGCCTGGTCCCAGACCTCTGAATGGCTGCCCACATCTGAAACTAATTGTTTTGGTTATTCTTATAGTAGTCTTATTGTATTGTGCTCTTTGATTGCTATTTCCATGGTAGAAATCTAGGGTTTTGTGTACAAAACTAAGAATGGGCATGTCTTCTTCCTCTACCGCTGTCACAGAAACATAGCTCTACAGTGGTACAGTAAGGTGTTACAAAAATAAAAATTCACAAATCTGCACATTTATTATTTTAATGGTAGATTTATTTGAACATTGAGGGACAGAATCAAGAACAAGAAAATCCAGAAAAACGTATGTTAAACATTTATTTGCATTTTAATGAGGAAAATAAGTATTTGACCCCCTCTCAATCAGAAAGATTTCTGGCTCCCCGGTGTCTTTTTATACAGGTAACGAGCTGAGATTAGGAGCACACTCTTATAGGAAGTGGTCCTAATCTCACCTTGTTACCTGTATAAAAGACACCTGTCCACGGAAGCAATCAATCAATCAATCAATCAATCACCAAACTCTCCACCATGGCCAAGACCAAAGAGCTCTCCAAGGATATCAGGGACAAGATTGTAGACCTACACACGTCTGGAGTGTGCTAAAAGACCATTGCCAAGCAGCTTGGTGAGAAGGTGACAACAGTTGGTGCGATTATTCTCAAATGGAAGAAACACAAAAGAACTGTCAATCCTCGTGGAGTTTCAATGATCATGAGAACAGTGAGGAATAAGCCCAGAACTACACGGGAGCATCTTGTCAATGATCTCAAGGCAGCTGGGATCATAGTCACCAAGAAAACAAGTGGGAACATACTACGCCGTGAAGGAATGAACATCTGAATGATTCAGAGGACAACTGGGTGAAAGTGTTTTGGTCAGATGAGACCAAAATGGCTCTTTGGCATCATAATCAATCATAATTGCTTTGCATTAAAATGCAAATTATTTAATATAATTTTTTACATGGTTTTTTTCTGGATTTTTGTTGTTATTCTGTCTCTCTAACTGTTCAAATAAATCTACCATTAAAATTATAGATTCATTTCATTGTCATGGGGCAAATGTATAAAATCAGCAGGGGATCAAATCATTTTTTCCCTCACTGTAACTCCTCAGCAACTGCTTGATACGCTTTTGTGTCCTCTGAAAATGATGTCAACATGACCGATCTGTAATGACTGATTGGTTAGGGAGCTTTTTGCAGGTAGGACAGATAAAGGAGAAACCCCTATAATATCTGATTGTGATAAAGGTTTGTGTGTGACAGACTGTTACCACAGTTTGAAGAACATCAGACATTCAACCCTTTTGACACGGTTGGCTGCAGTGCAGTTATTCCTAGCCGTATAGGTTTTTGCCACATGAAGACTGTTTAATATAAAGGTGCATTTCAAACTACCAGTAATGTGATTCAAACTAAAATCATTCTCGACACAGACGTTCAGTTTTAATAATCATAGAGTAAGTAGAGTTTGATTAAATGATAAGTTGAATGCCAAACCACTGGATGCACTGGTCACATCACATCAGAGGTGACATTAATTTTCTCCAGCTCTGCCAATGGTCCATTTCTCTCTTCAAATATTTTCTTCTAGCCTCAGTTTATGGAGAGGTTCAACAGTCAAAACACTGCAGTGTGTTTTTATCTCTGTCTTAATGTCCAACCCTCTCTCTTGCAGTGAGACTCCATGACAGCATTTCAGAGGAAGGCTTTCATTACCTAGTCTTTGACCTGTGAGTATATTCAGAACACACACACAGTGACATTTTATCCATGCGTGCGGCTGCGGAATGTTTGTGTATGCTAACAGACTTCTATCTCCTGTCTTTCTTTATTGCTTTCATCCTCCTTTTTCTTCACTCTTTCTTTCTTTCCTTCCCCCCACAGGGTGACAGGAGGAGAGCTTTTTGAAGATATTGTAGCCAGGGAGTATTACAGTGAGGCTGATGCCAGGTAAGCGGTTCATATGGAGCTACTCTGAAACATAAAGCACACATCTGCTGCAAACATATTTAATGAGATTACAATGTAATCTCATTATCTCACAATGTAAAAACATAAATACTCACTTTATTGTAAATGTGAACACAGGCATACAGGGGTAGATGCAATTATTTTTGCTTGTATACTTGCCCATCCCTCCCCCACCAACAAGTGCATCGATATGTGTCTCTCTTCTGCCACACACGTTGCTCTCCATCCTCTACATTTTGACGTAGAATATTGCCACAATAAATAATATATTCATTCTTCAAGTCATTTGTCGGGCAAAAATGCTGATTCTTGCTTCTGAATTGTAAAGATTTTCTGATTTACCTTGAACTGTTGATTGAACAATACAAGCATTTTGAAGACGTCCCTTTGCTTCCGTGGAACGATATTTTTTGACTATTTGTTGACATTGTGACATTTAAGCTTTCTCTCTTTCCTCTCTACTTTCTGCTAATGAGTGGCTGTATGTTGTGCAGCTTATGAAGTCTGTTGCACAATTGGTTTAGGGTATTTGTCTGTTTATGCACACATGGGGGCCTTTGGAAAGACACAAACCCACCCACACACATAAACCACCCCACGTGGATAAAGCTTCTCTAGCAGAGCCCAACCTTCGACCTGTTAACCATTTATTTAAAGACATGACATGAACATGAGTCTTAAATGGTGGCATCATGAAGCCTCACACCACAGTGTGTAGGACATTAAAAAAGGTGGACAAGTTCTGGCTTGCAGGGAAATTTAACAAGACCCATCATGAGTCACCACACTCAATAGGCTAGTGTGAAAACATGCTCACCAGCCAAAACTGAGAAATAATGGCATTAGTAGCAGCTGAGTTGACGCCCCACTATTGAAATTGCTGGGATAGAGATTTATTAACTGTGTGGTGTAAGAACTCCCACATGTTTTTTAGCATTGATTGTTTCAACTACAATACCTGGATTATGTCTTTTTTTTTTTATGAATTTTTTTTTTCACATGATTCTAGGCATGTAAAAATAATCAATTTTATTATCAATTTATTTTAAATGTTTTAAAATTATTTTTATCATTTAGTCTTGGCCGACATTGTCCTGGTGACGGGACCATTTTCTCCACTCATACGTTTTCATAAATTGCGAGCATTAAATCTTCATAAACACGCTCATGCTGCACACCATTTGAAAGCTCAGAGTCTCATGATTTGATTAAGCCCACACGCAATGCATAAGATGACTTACAGCCGTTATAATCCTGGTATGAAGTAAAGGAATACAAAAAGATACTGCGCCGCTAGTGTCTAAAGTTGAGTATGCATCCATACCTTTTTCCTCGTGTCTTTATTCCCAGCGGGGGAAAGGTCGCTAAAAAACTTTTTTTTTTCTCCCTACATCGCCAACAATCCAAGGAATTAGAATATCCAAGCCTTTTTATCCAAAACAAGCAAGCCCCCTCACAATCTTGTAGTTTCTGGCCAGGTTTCAATGGAAAGAAGCTAAACAGTTTATCATTTGTGGGTTTTGATCGCTTCTCTCTTCTCCCCCGGGGCTGCTACACTGTTACTGAGCACACCATCGGATTCTCTGACGTCAGCACATTCCAATGCAGTTGTTGTCAGCCAATCAGTCTCCTGTAACCGGAGATGGCCCTAATAGAAGCCAATCATGTCGCAGAGTTCAGGGAGGACCAACCCGAGAAGGACTAACATCTATTCTATTCTACAAAACTAGATGTTATGAAACCGGCCTACCAGTTTAGCCAGAAGAAGACAAATTGATTTATACCAAACTTGACCCGAAAATTGTGCTTTAGCTTTAGCATTTCACCATTTCATCAATTTATAATGACTTATTTCTATAATTTTTAATAAATTTATGTATATAGTTATTTCAAGTATGTGTGTGTGTGTGTGTGATTGATGTGGATGTGTTTTTGTATTTGAGAAGTTTTGTATTTTACACTTTTTGGGCTTTTTTCTTTGCACTTTTCAAAAGGAAATAAGAAAAAAACGCACATACATATCTGTAGAAATAACTTAATTAAATATCCATTTTTTTTGTATGTATTTTTTTCTGTGTTTTGTGTGTAGCCCATCTGATATGCTTACCGTAGTGTTTTCAAATCATTTTACAGATGCTTTACTTGAACAGACATTCATTCTCTATTCTAACCTCTGTAGCTCTGTCAGTATGGCCTAGAATCACACTGACGCTTAGAACCAAAAAATGGTGTGTTAACTTCCCACTGACCTCAGGCACATCCCAGAGGGCCAAAGAATATGGGAGCTGTATCACTTTTTTGGGGGTAAAACATTTAGACAAGAAGCATGTTTTTTAAAGTGTCTTTGAAGAGGTTAAAATTTCCAAAAGTTGCAACAACAAAAAAGCCCATAACTATTTCCTAAAGCCCACAGTGAAGTCATTATAATGCGTTTTTTTGTGAGAAATTTAAAACCAGCACATCTTATCATATTAAACAAAGAAATTGGCAACTATTCACTTTTCTTCTTGGAAAATGGCTTAAATGAATACACTATGATTCAAATAATTACTTTTCTGTTACTGAAACTAATTGTTTCAGTTCTACATCCCACATTTAAAAGGTTTCTTTTAATAATACTAAGTATACGTATACAAATTGTCTGAAGTGCATATTTCAGTCCCTCAAAACATTATAGTGAACATGAAGGACGTCAAGGTTTTTCTTCCAAATGGAATGCATCAATGTCAGATCTAGACCATAAACACTCATGTTGGAGTATATGTGATGTTTTTTTTTTAATAAAGGGCAGTGACTGACACGTCTTTCTCTTTCCGTTTGTCCCACTTTTCTCTCTACATAGTCATTGCATTAGTCAGATCTTGGAGAGTGTCAATCATATCCACCAGCATGATATTGTGCACAGAGACCTCAAGGTGAGTGGCTGCCCGTTGCTGTGACAACCCCACACACACACACACACACACACACACACACACACACACACACACACACACACACACACACACACACACACACACACACACACACACACACACACACACACACACACACACACACACCTCTGCTCGTGGCCATGGCAACACACAGATGGCTCTCGGTTGCTCCATCTCCCTCTCTGTATCTCTGCTTTTCTGCTTCTATCTCTTTTATTTTCCCCCTGGGTCACTCTTCCATCCATTGTTTTTGTTCTCAGATCTGTTTGTCTGTCCATCACCAGAACTCTGTTTGTCCTAAATGTATGTGTTCTTAAACACATGCATGTGTGTTCATGTCGTGCACACAGAGATGGTGAGTCATGGTCACGTGCAGGGGTTTGTCTCTCACCTATGGCAAGGAAAAGACAAGGACTCAAACAGCACATACGCACATGAACACATACACAAACACACACTTTGTACTGTTGTAAAGGGGGTCTATTATGAGAGAGGAGATGAAGGCATAGATGAAACTCGGGAGTTGCCAGGACAACCCATGTGACATCACAGCCACCCATGGAGCAGCGTGGGAGGAGCTTGAGTTGTCCCAAATAGCTGATAGGCTCAGATGCAAAGAGTAGAAGAAGAGAGCATCTCTGCTACCTCCAGTTTCCTCCTTAAGCCAGTTTAACTTAATAATAGACCTGGTACGAAGGAAAATAATATGTATCAAATATCTTTTTTCAAGCACTGCAAGGTGTGGAAAAAAAACACCACCAAGGGATGTCGTATATATGTGTGGGCAGCTTTTGTATGTGTGTTTGTGCACGCTCTGTGTTGGACAATAACACTGTTAACTTCGAGCGCTGCCTGTCTGATTTGTTGGCCTTTTATCCTGAGTGGGCTTTTACTGCGGCCATTTATGTCTTACTGCCCAAACAACGGCCATTTAGAACGCTGCCACACACGCTGCCTCTCGCTAAGTACACTTTCCATTTAGCATGCAGTCTGCAGCGCTGCCTAAATGACTCCCCGAGTGGTTTCCATGGCTACAAACCCATGCCCATATAAGGCATTGTGGAGATTCACAACCACTCATCCTCTCTCACATCCTCCGTCTCTCCATCGCACACCTTTAACCAACCCCCACACAAGCTGTGTGGAATACATCAAATATAAATATTTCTAAGAAAAAGCTTTACTGAAGAGTGCCTGTCACTATCTGTCTCTCACTGTCTTGATCTCTTGTCATACATTCTGCTTCACCATGTGTGTCTGTCAGCCTGAGAACCTGTTGTTGGCCAGTAAGATGAAGGGAGCTGCAGTGAAGCTGGCAGACTTTGGCCTTGCTATTGAAGTGCAAGGAGACCAGCAGGCTTGGTTTGGTAAGAAAACAAACAGTGACACACACATATCAAATGAGCTGGACCAATACCTGATCTGGTGTTCTATCTGGGTGTGTAGCACTCAATAGTTTCTACGTTAAAGCACACAAATCACTGCTGAACAGACCCTCTTTGATACAGTAAGTCTGTATAGCTACTCGCCCACTCCAAAGAATATTTGTGCGAGCATTGCTTGAGGCTCACGGGCACTGTCCAGTTCATGCTTAGGCCATTGTGTCTTGGAGAACAGCCGAGATGCCAGCATTTGGCTGACTCTTCAGCGGGGCCGAGATGATTAAAAGGCATTTGCTTGTGACTCTACACTGTCATAATCAAGTCTGGCATTGGAGTCAAACACAACAGTTCACAATCATCTGAACCCTTGACATAGCTTCATCAGAATTGTAATTAAAGGCATCAGTGTGTCTTTTGGTTTTTCTGGCGGACAGGGTTTGCGGGCACCCCTGGCTATCTCTCCCCTGAAGTCCTGAGGAAGGACCCCTACGGCAAGCCTGTGGACATATGGGCTTGCGGTGAGTTTTGAGCATCACTTTTAGGCAATAAACCTGTTGCAATAAGCCTTTGTATTCATTGCTAGTGGTAAACAAATGCTAGTCACTGGACATATTTGTCTTTAGACAACTTAGCCAATTTGAGAGCCTTACAAAGGACCATTTGGTGTAAATTTCACTAAAAAAATGTAAATGATTAATAAAGAAAACTGAAGCGGGATAACTTTTGAATCGCAAGAGGAAAAAAGAACGGGTTTCATTTTCTTGTGTTTAATTAACTTCAATTGTAAATGTTTCTTTTTGCTTCCTGTATTTAAATGTAAAGCACAACAAGTTTACTTGTATTGAAAAGTGCTATATGAATAAGATTGCCTTTCCTAATTTGAAAGAAAAATAATTCCAAGTATTGTAACATGATCTCTTTGTTTTCTGTCAGGTGTTATTCTCTATATCTTGTTAGTGGGATATCCTCCATTCTGGGATGAAGATCAACACAAACTCTATCAGCAGATAAAAGCTGGGGCATATGATGTAAGTGTGTGGGTGTGTGTAGGGTGCAGTGCAGGGGTTTACTAAGCAGTATTTAAATGTTTATAGTGTATAATTGAGAGCTGGTCCAAAACTATTGATCCTATCAGGGCCTTCCTGACGCATTGCAGAGGTGTGTGTGTGTGTGTGTGTGTGTGTGTGTGTGTGTGTGTGTGTGTGTGTGTGTGTGTGTGTGTGTGTGTGTGTGTGTGTGTGTGTGTGTGTGTGTGTGTGTGTGTGTGTGTGTGCATTTATAGAGTATTTACTCTTAATAAATATGTTTTTAAGAACTGAAACAGAAGCATGTGTTCTGTTAATTGACAAAGAAAATAGCAGTTTGGTTCTCATATCAGCCTAATTTTGACAAATAAACTCAAAATAGGGTCCCCAGATGCTGTGGCTTTGCCAGAAACATGCAGACTCCTAACCAGTCTTTTAGGAAATCTGTATCATTTCCAATCTGCTGTCTTTCAATTGTTGCACCTACTTTCTCTATTTTTTCCCAGTTTCCATCCCCAGAGTGGGACACTGTGACTCCAGAGGCAAAGAACCTGATCAACCAGATGTTGACCATTAACCCAGCCAAGAGAATCACTGCTGAACAGGCCCTCAAACACCCTTGGATCTGCGTAAGTATTAACCCAACAGGGAATTATTGGAAATAAACATGTCTCACGCAGCACTTGAAGAATTTTTGTATTATAACTTTTAAATAACTATAAATGTGCAGAAAGCTTTTATGTCTTTAATTCTTTGTTTTTGTTGTCTTGCAGCACCGTTCTACAGTGGCGTCCATGATGCATAGACAGGAAACTGTCGAATGTCTCCGCAAGTTTAACGCTCGCCGAAAACTCAAGGTATTTATCTAAAATTTTGATTTGCCACCTTGCTGTTTTTAGACCCCCTTGATTATGTGCTGCTTTAACTTTCACTCTTGTGCAAAGTATTATTATTTGCATATCTGCTTATTTTATTTAATCTTCCTTTCGTTGTAAAGAAATGGCTTTTAGGTGTTGAACAATCGTACCGGCAGCACAAACGATACCTGGCTCCGTAGTTTGCATTCACAGCCGTACATGCAAACTAGTGGATTAAGAAGCCGCTGTTCTTTTTTGGTCACATCATTTCTATTCATTTGCATAAAAGAATGTGTATTGAGACTCGGAGATCTGAAGGCTTACAGTTAACGGTGCATCTCACCAATAATGCGGTTCATGAAGTGTTTTTTAAAGATTTGATATTGTTTGACAGAGAACAAATGAAGACTCAGCCTTGACTGGATTTAGCTGTTGAAAATAACTGATGAAGGCACTGCTGTTAAAAAAAGAAGAAAGATAAAAATATTACTGTCCTTTTAGAAATGACTATAGAGCAGTGAAGACATCCTGTTAAATAAAACAAAACTTCTTCAACTCATTATACCTCCTTCACTTCTCTCTCCTCCTTCGTCTCCTCCTCCTCCAGGGAGCCATTCTCACCACCATGCTGGTGTCCAGAAACTTCTCAGGTGGGTGTGCCCTGCGCCCTTAGCCTCCCACGTCGCACATGCAGAGGGGGAGGCGGAAGGAGAGTGGATAGAGTCCTCTCTCCTTCTGCACACACACCCACTCACCCACTCCCTTCCTAAAAATAATGTTTTTGTGTGTGCACAGGAGTGTACTTGCTTACAGCATTATTACCAATTTGAAACATGAAGTTTCTTTGATTCATGGTAGAAAAATGGATTGATAATGATTAATAAGCGTGCTTTTCATCCTGGTATACATGAGCAGGCTAATGAGTGATATTCTGTCATGTACTAGATTACATGTTTGTGTAAGTTATGTTCATGCTAATGTATATCTCTCTCCCTGTGTGTGTGTGTGTGTGTGTGTGTGTGTGTGTGTGTGTGTGTGTGTGTGTGTGTGTGTGTGTGTGTGTGTGTGTGTGTGTGTGTGTGTGTGTGTGTGTGTGTGTGTGTGTGTGTGTGTGTGTGTGTGTGTGTGTGTGTGTGTGTGTGTGTGTGTGTGTGTGTGTGTGTGTGTGTGTGTGTGTGTGTGTGTGTGTGTGTGTGTGTGTGTGTGTGTGTGTGTGTGTGCGCGCGCACATGGAGCGTTTGCATGTTCGAGAAAGGGATGCCTAGACTTATATGACATTTTCGTGTTGGGGGCAAGGCATCTGCTAAGGTTCTGTGTATGCTGATAATGACTTGCTTTTGGTTGAAGCTTTGTTCTCAGCCTCTGAGTATTTGGCCAGTCGATGGCTAATGATTTCAACTCTGGGCCTAGGAAACCACAGGGGTGCACGTCTTTGCTTCAGCCCATTTCTATCAAACCTTGTGATGTGCCTGGGCTGCAGCCAGCACAAACTGTAGCTTTCTAGGCCCATGATTGAAAATAGACTTGCCTAATTTGTATAGCCCCTCCCAACTGTAGCATTTCTGTCCAATAGTGGGCCGGCAGCATACCAACTCTGCTGCTGCCGCCTCCTCCACAGCCTCACTGGCTCAGGAAGGTACGTCCCAGAGACACGCCCATCCACTTCCTCTTCACACATACAGTTTACTTCTTATGTTCATAGTACAGGGTTGGACCCCTTTACCACCCCCCAAACTCTTGCATGTAGCCTCTGCCAGCATCTTCAACAACATTCACACATGCATGCATACTCACACAAATTTAGTTAATTTATGGTCTTATAAATGTGTTGTCTTTGCTGTAATGCAAATATATCACATTTTATGCACACAGTCATGTACATCAGCATCAATTAATGGTAATTGATTCAGTTCAACCTGCACTTCAAAGTGCTTTTTACATTTACACCTCAACACCACTCAGCCTTGACATTGTAACCCCCATTTCATCTCCCAAGTAAGTTATGTCATCAGTTCTAGATAGCTCCATCCTGTTCTCCAGCTGACCCCATACGCTCCTGTGCTCACCCTATGGCCGGAGTTGTGAGGATGGGCACAGGGCAGACTGGGGCAGGGGACGAGGAGAGGCCTGTATTTCTGGGGCAAGGAACTGACACTGCAGGGGGCTGGCAAGAGCTGGGTTGGCGTGCTGCCATCGTCGAACCTGGGTTTGGTGGGGAGGAGAGGGGAAAGGCAGATGTTTATGAGCTGGGGGAGAGGTTTATACTGAGATGGAGGATAGCAGTGCTGCCTTTGCTGCTGCTACTAGAGCCAACTGGTGAAACTATCACCATTGTGCAGCCTTCCTGATGAATCCTTTGGGGTTAAAAGCATCCAACGTCTCATCTCCCCCTCTTGAGATCTGTTTTAGTGCTTTCAAACAAGTCTCATTGCCCCCTCAAAGGAATGCCACAAGGTAACTCGGGCGCAAACTTGCCACCATGATTTGTTAATGACACTTTCCAGAACTTATTGGATAGATTCCTTTGTGTTGAAAGTACCTAAATCAGGCTTTGCTCTCATCTTGCTGGGTGGGGATGGGTGGTAAAGGTCGGCGATTCCGATGGTGGCTCCATGGATTGAGTACTTTAGAAACAGACAGTGTTGAGCAGACTGGATTTCTGTCACTTTTTCAGACGAGAAAACCTTTGCTCTACAGTGTACATAAATCTCCATAGCTAACTAGGATCTTTGCTAACTAAAGGATAAAGGTAAAATGCGAAAGGGTAGATGACCTCCGTGTAGAAACTCCTGGTATGTGTGATCGGTGCGCTGAGATTCTGTGCGTTTTGTGGTGGTTTGATTGTGAGCTAGAGCCCTCAGAATGCGGGCTTCCTCACTGAGACTGGACCAAGTTGCCTGTTTTGTAAGTTATCGTGAAATCTCATGTGTGACATCATCACTCCAGATTGGACTCGTCGTCTGATGATGTCACTCATCCCGGCCTTTTTATTATTATAAATGCTTCCTTGCACATCTCTGTAGAGTTTGGCTGAAACAAGGCTTGGCAGTTTTCTCATGATGTTTCCTTTTTAATGACATAAGAGCAAAATGTGACAGTGTGTGTTTGCAGTATTTCTGTATGTCTCTAGAAAGGTGTTTGCCTTGCAGTCTTTTGCATGTGGGTGTCCTGTGGGTTTATATCCTGTAAAACGTCCTTGGGAGACACAACTTCAGATGCTCTCTAATCCATCCTTCCCTGTCCATGATCGAGCTGGTTATGTTGCTTGAGTGGTGCAGCCCTCCCACTGTGGGTCATCTTGACCTTACCCATCCTTTTGAGAAATTGGTGATGGTTCTTTTGAGAAGCAGAATGGAAGGACGGACTTAGAGAGCATGTGAACATGGTGGTCCCATTCTATCACAATTAGTGCCCTGGTGGCTGTTTAGTTAAAGATTTATCCGAATTAGGAGCAGATGTTTGCGCTCAGCTCTCGTTTCCCTGGTTTTAATTAATGAACACATACTTTTTAATATATATATATATATATATATATATATATATAT
>NC_048427.1:5319809-5321509 GCF_013103735.1 Etheostoma cragini | reverse complement strand
TTTTTTTTTTTTTTTTTTTTTTTTGGGATGCTGCATGGCCAGGCCAAGATAGGAGCTGCATCTCAATGCAACAGCCAAGATTAAGGAGCATGAGTTGTCACTTGATATTTTCTGCTGCTGTAAATGTTGTGCCCCTTATCTCGACTCATGTATTGAAATATTAAAACCTTTCTTTTAACCCTCCCCTCTCTCCCCCTCTTCCTTCTCCCATTTGTTATTGGAAGGTAAGAAACACAAGATTTTTTGGTGTCAAAAGAAAATTTGAGAAAAGCAACAGACTGCTGAGAGCTTTAGACTGAAAGGAAAAGTGACTGGGACCCTTAAAAGAAATCAATGATTTACATTAACCTAGCTCATTGCCGTCAGTCCTGGCAGCAGTTTAAGTCTGACCATCACTCTCTTTCTAGATCTGCTGGGATCTTACAGACAGGAAATGGATTTAGAAAGTTTACTTTGCTCTCAGGTTTCTTTTTTTTGCCCAGATGGCAATGAATGGATTATGATGTGCATGGGTTTTGCAGAGTGTAGCAACTTGTACAGCCAAGGGAAATCGTACCCAAGAAATCCATTAAATGCATGTTATTCTTTGGCAACATCTAGACTTACTTGCCCTTAAAAGCTTGGGTATTGGGTATTCATAGATATTACAAATGTTAGATCCAGGTTTTTGCTAAAGTTGCAGATTTCTATAAAAGCCCCCAAAAAAAGAGAGCTGCATGGATTGGCATGGATGCTGTTGTCACCAGTTAAACTTGTACCTGTTTCTCTCCCTTTCTATCTTTTATTTTTACAGCTTGCAAAAGTTTACTCAACAAGAAGTCAGATTCTGCTAAGGTAAGGTTGTCTCGTCACCTCTCTGCCCTTTTCTGTTCTGCTACACTGTGTCCTGTCTCTCCTCTATTAGCTGACCCCCTTTTTGCCTTTTCTGTACCCCTCTATTAAGCTAACTTTCTTCACCTTGTATTTATGTTAAGGAATGTCTTTTTTCTACAGTAAGGATTTTATTTTCCCGAGTTTTGTTTTTTGGTTCAAATTTCCCGTTCATTTCTATAGGGGATTTTTGCTGCATCTCAGGGTTTCTCAAACTTCTGTAGCCCGTTTTTAGATCTCAGAAATCCTGCCGTGCCTTCCACAAGTTTGGGAAACTCTGTTTAAGTGCCCCCCAGTTTTAGTCACATTATTTTTTATAATTATCAATTAAATCTTTTTTTATGTTGGGTTGATTCTTTTACCTTTAGTCTCAATCAAAGGATTTGCCGCTCTCTTTTCCGAGCAGTCACCATTATTCTCTGCTGCTATTAAGCATTTCCCTTCCCTCCTGCCCCCCTCTCTTTCTCCTTTGCCCCAGGGGTCTCTCTGTGCAGTTAAGTGGCAGAGGCATAGAGAGTTAGTGAGGCAGTTAAAAGGATGATCTAGAGGCCATTTTGTGGCACTCACCCTCTCATTTACCCTGTTAGCGCTCAACAGCCTCGGAGCCTTGATCAACATTAGCCCCATTCCCTAAAAGGCGTATGATTCTAATGCATCTGTGTGTGTGTGAGTGTGTAACGTATGTGTTCACTTTGAGTGTCTGCGTTTTCGTCCCAGCCTTCTACCAACAACAGTAAGAACAGTATAGTGAGCGCCATCAATGCCCTGAAAGACACCAACATGGCAACAAACGCCCAGATGGTACAGTAGGCCGCCGCAGTCTTCCCGCC
>NC_048427.1:5298464-5319799 GCF_013103735.1 Etheostoma cragini | reverse complement strand
CCCCCCCCCCCCAATAGTTGCATAGTAGTCCGTTGTGCCTCACCCTCCATTGTCACAGTCGCTGCTTGTCATCCTTCATCTACCATCCAGGAGGTGTTGCACCGTAACATTGCCTGTCTCAGCAGTTCCCATCCTCTGGCCATTTTACCCCCAAGGTGCACATGTGTAGAACACTGAATTCTAAATCAGTTTAACTTTTTGGAAACTTTAAAAAAATGCTCATTACTCTGAATCTCAGGCTGCACATGTGCACCTTTTTAAAAATTACAAGGCGCATGAACCTTATATGATTCTTAGCCTCTGAAGTGGCAGCACAGAGAACTGTAGACTCCTGGTTTAGCTGATATCCAAATAAGATGTAGTCTTATCCTGTAAAGACCTCTGTTATTCGCTTCTCTCCCATGCTTAATCAGCAATCCCTTATCTTTATCTTGCCATCATTAACATCCTCACTGACATCCTTACCATACTGCCAAACATAACTTAACCACTACTAGCTTGTTGTGATTTTAAGACACTTTATTAGCATGCATTACATATTACATCTTGTGCTGGTATGGTTACATTATTACGTGTTCTGGTAAGGTAGTGCTTCTCAATTGGTGGTGCAGCACTCCAAAGTAGGCCATGGGTCAGCCTGGGCAATATGGCTGAAAACAAAATCAGAATATTAATTAAAATGTTTCATAGTACATTGTGTGGTGATGTCATCACAATACAATTTAAGTATGAGTTGATCAACAGAAGATTTATCTGCAACAATCTTGATAATACAAACATTCATTGGTTCCAGCTTCTCAAATGTTAACATTTGCTGGTATTCGTTGTCTTCTATGAAAGCAAACTTTTCAGACTGTAGGTCAGACTACAGAAGCTAATTAAATATGTCTACTTGGGCTTTGGTAAATGCTGATGAGCATTTTTCAGAATGTTATAATATTTTCTATGCCAATCAATGAATCAATAAAATAATTTATAAGAAAATAAAGGTTGATTCATCTAATCTCCCTAGCCATGGGTTTTCTTGACAATTCAAGAGAAGATACTAATGTGAAGGAGAAGCAGTGTTGGGGGATCACCCCATGGCTGATGTAGAGTATTGGGCCCAGTTTAAACCCAGTTGAGAGGCACTGGTTCAGGATTCTGATGTGTTGGACTAACCGTTCTGTTCTGCATCTCAGGAATCTCAGAGCACAGTGGTGCACAACCCTCCTGATGGAGTTAAGGTGAGATGTGTGTGTGTGTGTGCGTGTCCGTGCGTGTGTCCGTCAGTGCATCCGTCTGTGTGTCCATCTGAAAGCCCGAGCATCACCCGGCTGCTGCACTCATGAGCCCATTGGACCTCAAAGCTCGATGTGTTAATTTGAGTATCTTTCTGTTTGTTTCTCTCAATCCAGGGATCAACAGAGAGCAACGCCACCAACGACGAGGAGGAAATGAAAGGTAGGAAAGGTACTAGAGTGTTTTAGTCCCATTTTCCAGTTCTTATCCACTCTCTTTCTCTGTCTCCCATCTAGTGAAGTGTGTGTATTTGACTGCAGTGACTGGCAGGTGTGCTGAGATTCAACAAGTGTCTCTCACACTCTTGACCGTCTGCCTGTGGTGTGTGGATGTATGTATTTATCGAGTGTCTGGCTGCGTTTTGTGTGTGTGTTCTAGCGGACAGTTCGGCGCTGAGTCAGAGCAGCGCCACAGAGGAGATGCCCCCACTTCTGCCCTCACCTCAAAGCTCACCTGCCAGTAAGTTTATCCATGGCAACCAGAAGCTATACGGTTGCCACTGGCAAGGACCTAACACCCCTACCCACCCAACCAACCCCCCCACCCCCACTCCCACCCTGGCTTTTTGTAGTCACTGGCAATCTTACATCTTTAAGCCCCCTCACTCTGATCCACCAAGCTTTTTTTGAGGGTTCCCACTGGTTTTGGAATTCGTGGAATATTGCTGGTTTTTATGTTTTTAAATTTTAAATACTACATTCAGGGAAGTCCAGAAAATGTTTCAAAAAACACAGGGAACATAGAATTTGATATTGTTGATAATTAGATTTATTAAAAGGATGATTCTGGTTTTATGTTTGTAGGTTTGCAGTTCATTCCAATTTGTATTAATGACATAGAACTCACCAAGGTAATTGCTGAGATCTAGCTCACTAAAAAACATGTCAGTCGGGGTAAGAAACACGAGAAGTCAGACAAGTTTTAAACAAATCCGCAGGTTCCTGTTTTCTGTTTGCCAATAACTAAATATAGCTTGATTTCACTGCTGATGATTTGGCACACATCTGGATATCAGTTCTTCAGAAGCTGGATTAAAATGTACCTGCGTGGGTGCCAGGATAGCTCAGTTGGTAGAGCAATCGCCCATATATAGAGGTTTACTCTTAGAATAAAATGGACCCAGGTTCAACTCCGACCCGCGTCCCTTTGTTGCTTGTCATTCCCCCTCTCTCTCCCTTTTCATTTATACAGCTTTACTGCCAATAAAGTCCTAAAAATGCCCCAAAACATTCTGCGGTTTATTCAGTTAGATGGCTCATGAACAAACATTTTTAGAGAAAACCCCCATATATGAACCCATTTCTAGGTACAAATAACTTTTCTTAGAGGCTTTAAATAGTTTAGAATGTGTAGGTAACTGTTAGTATAATTATTGCAATTTAGAGTGAAATACCTATACATATACAGTGGGGTTTGAAAGTTTGGGCACCCCAGGAAAAACTTTTTATTAATGTGCATAAAGAAGCCAAGAAAAGATCTCCAAAAGGCATCAAATGACAATCTGAAAAGATTAGACATTCATATAACATGTCACAAAAAGGTTTTAGTTCGATCATTTACACTTTTAAAATAACAGAAAACAAAAAAGGGCGTCTGCAAAAGTTTGGGCACCCTGCAGAGTTTATAGCATGCACCATCCCCTTTGGAAAGTGGAGAGCTGACAGCGTCATGGATTGTTCTCAATCATCGTCTGGAAAGACAAGGTGATGTCAGTCTTAAGGTTTTAAATGTCCAGACTTGCCCCAACAATCAGCACCATGGGTTCTTCTAAGCAGTTGTCTAGAAATCTGAAACTGAAAATAGTTGACGCTCACAAAGCAGGAGAAGAACATAAGAAGAGAGCAAAGCGTTTTCAGATGCCAATATCCTCTGTTTGGAATGTAATTAAGAAATGACAGTCATCAGAAACAGTGGAATTAAATCAAGATCTGGAAGACCAAGAAAAATATCAGACAGAACAACTTACAGGATTGTAAGAAAAGTAAGTCAAAACCCACGTTTGACTGCACGATCCATCCAGAAAGACCTGGCAGACACTGGAGTTGTGGTACACCACTCCACTATAAAGAGATACTTGTATAAACATGGTCTTCATGGAAAATTAATCGGATGAAAACCTCTTCTACGTCCTCACCACAAAAATCTGTGTTTTTTAGTTTGCAAATGAACATATGAACAAGCCTGATTCATTGTGGAAAAAAGTTCTGTGGACTGATGAGGCTGAAATAGAACTTTTCGGCTGTAATGAGCAAAGGTACGTTTGGAGAAGAAAGGGCACAGAATTTAACGAAGATAACCTCTGTCCAACTGTTAAGCATGGGGTTGGATCAGTCATGCTTTGGGGTTGTATTGAAACCAGTGGCACAGGAAACATTTCACGAGTAGAAGGAAAAATGAATTCAATAAAATTTCAGCAAATTTTGGACGCCATCTGTGAAATAGCTGAAGTTAAAGAGAGGATGGCTTTTGCAAATGGATAATGATCCTAAACACACCTCAAAATCAACGGTTGATTACATCAAGAGGCGTGAACTGAAGGTTTTGCCATGTCCTCTCTCAAGGACTTTTGTTAGGAAGGATGGGTGAAGATACCTCTAACAAGAATGGAAAGACTATGGCTGGCTACAAGAAGCATTTCCCCGCTGTTATACTTGCCAAAGGGGGGGTACAAGGTATTAACTCTGCAGACATTTGCACATGCCATTTTTTTGTTTTCTTTTATTTTGAAATTGTGAATGATGGAAATAATAATCTTACTTTTTGTGACATATAATACGAATGTCTAATCTGTCATTTGATGCCTTTTTTGGAGATTTTCCCATCTTTTCTTGGCTTCTTTATGCACATTAATAAAATGTTTTACCTGGGCTGCCCAAACTTTCGAACCCCACTGCATACACAACAAAATAAAACGGATACCCTTGAAAATAACACAAACCTTTTTATTCCAAGATAGAATAAACTAAGCTATAACTTGTCTGTCTGTTAAAGGAACAATGGAATCAGAAAACATAACATTTACCCCAATTAAGCAGGATGAGGATTAACAGGGTCATTAGCCTGTTAGCGTCATGCTAAGCCACATTTAAAGAACGTGGTCCAGGTCAGCAAAAATGTATTTAGAAGAGAAACCAGGTTGACAGTAAAATTATTATCCAGATGTTTGTTATAAACATTCATCACGGTTCACATACTTACTTTCCAGGTCAAATAAAATGTACCGTACTTATTGTAGGATTATTGGCAACATTTTGGGTGCACTCAATATCAGGTTTTACCTCCAAATGAAGTGGTTTTAAAAATCTAGCTAAACTGTTGGCCATAATGACATAAATGATGCTCCAGTCTAACTTTTGCGCTCCTAATACCTCTAACAATTTTTACAAAATAAAAAAACTGTATACCTCACTGCATGAAAGTCCTTTTAATATGGTAGAATAAGGCCGGGGACTGCTGTGGCACTATAATCTGAACCGGCAGCCCCTCTTTATGAGGGATAGTGGAACAGTATTTTGTAACATCCATATAAACATCCATGAACATTTATAATATGCGTAATTTAGGTCATGTTCTTTGTTCAATTATTTTGAGTGCAATATTGTTGTAACCAATCAGCCAGAACTACAATAATAACCCAAGTTGCAATAACCCAGAATATTCCTTTCAACCGTGATGCATTACCCGGATGCATTTTACAATTTGTTACACATAGAAATTGCAGATGGTCATTTCCTGCTGTCTTAGCCATTAATATTGTAATATACCTCCTAAGAGCAAAACTGCACCTGAACTGCTCACCCCCTGGACCCAACTTCACTGTGCTCAGAACAACTTTTCTTTTGTTTAGAGACGTCATGGAATAACTTTTGTATGTCACAGAGACATGTTGACCTAATTATGGAAGGCAATAAAAGAAATGTCTTGACATTTTTAACATCAGGGCCACTGTGGGAACCCTGAAGAGTGTGTGTGTGTGTGTGTGTGTGTGTGTGTGTGTGTGTGTGTGTGTGTGTGTGTGTGTGTGTGTGTGTGTGTGTGTGTGTGTGTGTGTGTGTGTGTGTGTGTGTGTGTGTGTGTGTGTGTGTGTGTGTGTGTGTGTGTGTGTGTGTGTGTGTGTGTGTGTGTGTGTGTGTGTGTGTGTGTGTGTGTGTGTGTGTGTGTGTGTGTGTGTGTGTGTGTGTGTGTTGCATCTATTCCCTTGTCCTCCTAATGTGACAGCTTCAGCTTGAGGAGGCCTTGCTTACCTTGCAGCTGTGTGTCCTAAACCGGCCCTACAGGCCCTTGTCTGACTTTACAGGAACCATGCACACCATAGAGCATCAAGTTCCTCATTATCCTTGCATTTTCTCCTCCATTTCTCCTTCTATTCTGTTATGTGCTTTACTCTTCTCCATCATTTTGTCTCCTTTTCTCTCTAATACTTAATTCTTCTCCACGTCGTTATCTCACCTCTTTCCCCCTCTATACTCTCTCCTCTCGTCTCTTGACCTCTTGTCCTCCTGCTCTTGTCAGACACACCTGCACTAAAGGGACAATCTGATCTCTTTTCTTCTTGTGTCCTTCCTCCCCTCCCACCGTCATTCCTGAACATGCTTAGTTTGCCCACAGGCAGACTGGGTGCTGCAGTTTATCAGGCGAGGCTTTGTTAATGTATACGAGCATTAAGAGTAGAGTTAATGGGAGCAGAGCAGGCAGTTAAATAACTTCCACATCACAGAGCATCACAATCAGAGCTATACTGATCTCGCTTCCAGCTGCCATCCTGTTGTCATGCTACACATCTGCAGTCTGTCATTAACCCACACTTAAACGCTTTGTGTTTATTTCTCACTAATTCAGACAGCTTTGGCTCGTGCTCAGTTTTGTGACTTGTTTTTTTGTGTGTGTGTGACTTGTTTTAGTGTGTGTGTGGAGTGTGTTTCTTTTGTTTTTTTTCTGGCATCTTGTCATCCATCCATGTGTTTTGTATCTGTTGACCAACCGTTATGTGTTTCAGTTCCACCGCATGACGTAAAGCGCATGGCATGGAACAGCACGGGCAACAGCTCCTGCCTTGACTCTGAGCTCTCACAGTCCTCCATGTCTACTGCTCCATTAGGGAGCAACACTGTCGCTGCTAAAAGCAACACTAAGCAGAGTAAGAACACAGTCTTGACTAACTGACCTTAGCTTTGCCATCTACTCACTTGTAGCTGTTGAAAACCTTGCAAACCTCACCTTGCATCTCTGAAATCGCAGTTTTTTCAGAGATGAGGAAAGCAGCCTGCAGATAACGTAGGGCTGGGCAATATGACGATATACTGTATGTTGTCAAAACAATATAAAACTTTTTTTATATTGTTTCTATCATGTGTCATTTCTTAACCTTTATACACTTTACTCAACCCTTGTGTTGTCTTCCAGTTGACTATCTAACTTGTTGTCCTCCTGGGTAAAATTTTGCTTTTTTCACTACAATTCACCCCCACATACCTCAAGCTATTACTACTAGTTTTACACTTTAGTTTGAAATTCATGGTCAATCAACCTCATTTATATGAAATTGTAGTGGACAATCACAGACTGTCAAAAAGGTTTTAATTTTTTTAATGCCATAACATTGGAACACCAAAGCTTTAATGAAAGTAGTAATCTGACCTTTCATTTTACTTTCATTAAGCATTGTATGGAAAAATCCATGTTAGTTTGGGGCAAATTGCTAAAAGGATTCCTAAATTTCTGATGTTGAAACATTGAAAACAAGTCAAATTTGACAACAGGAGGACAATAGGACGGTTGAGAACTATATATAACTAATACAAAATATATACATACATACATACATACATACATACATACATACATACATACATATGATACTTTTTAGCTTCAGTGTCATTCATTTTCAATACTGTCTACACAAATTTATATTACTTAATTTATAATTTAGCCATGTTTTTTTTCTAGATTCAGATTTTGCTTTACTTTATTTTGTTTTCCTTTCAGTTGTTTAATAAGCATTGCCAACGAGTACTTCTGTGCACATGACAAAAAAAAGAACCTTGCACTTTCTAGTATATCGCGTTGTCAAAAGATTCTGCTGGCCAAACTACGTTATGGCAATATTTACTTCATTTGGACGACACTATACGTTCTGATCCTTGCACGTTATGTTGATTCTGCACCAAAGTTTTTAATACGAGGATTACACTGACGAATTATACCTCTTAATACTCATTTAAATGCTCTTGCGGCTCTTTAGAATGTTTTTTTTTTTTTTTTTTTATTCCATGGTGTTATAGTTCTTTCTTTCGCTAGTCCAAATCATAGACTGTATAAAACTAATTGAAAGAACATTTTCTGTGTTACAATTACAAAAGAGACCAACATGCAACTTATATTGCAGTTAATCATCTTTGGTGTTACTGGCACAAGTCTCTTTCGGATTGTAACAGAGACATAAAATGGATTTTATTCTTCAGCTGCAGGCGAGTGCAAGTTTAGCAATAGCTAACAAAAAGAGAAAATAAAAAAAAAAAAAATGTGGGGCTTGGTTAAAGCCAGTTCCTAACAGCGTATTTGAAGCCTGTTGCTTTTTATGCAAGAAAGCAATTCAACTAGGAACGTTGGGTGAACGGGTGCCACAGTCTCATGCAAAAAGTGAGAAACCTCTAACTGCTGTGAAGGGTCTGCAGCAAACAATCAGCCAGTTCTGCCATTTATCTGGCAGCTCCAGCCCCGGCCCAGCACTACCTCCACGCAACTTCCGTAAACCACCTCCGTTTTGCTCTTGGATCAGAGCCAACACTGAGTGTAGCGGTGCTGTGGGTCCTTAACACTGGATGCCAATGAGGAAATTAGGAAATTGTATCTGACGATGTTTCCGAACTCTGACATTCAGCGTGTTTGTGTTTTTTTTTTATGTTGTGATATAGGTCTTTAAATTGCATTCATAATGGTCTTTAAAAGTCTTAAATTTAACTTGTTGAAACCTGCAGAAAACCTTTTTTATAGATTTGTTGTTTATAAAAATGCCAAGTAATGTCCTCAAGCAGTTGGGCACTGTAGTTTTACTGAAGCAGGAGGAAATGGTGCATTTAATGGGGACTATTTTCAGCTGTGGATTAATACACAGTTGGCGCTTCAGTCACTAAAAAACCGATCTAAAATGATCGCTGGTGTGTTTTTATTAGTCTTTGAACAACAACAATGGAGCTCTGAGGTACAGAGGAATACTTGTTAGTAGGATCAGTACTAGTAGGGACAGTAGTAGTAGTAGGGACAATTACAGTATGTAGTGTTAGAACTTTTTGTGTGATTTCATTGAAGTTTTAAAATGTGTGTGTGTGGAAAAGTTAGGCATCATAATACTCATATTTATGAACAGTAGATATATGGATCATTTGGCACAACTAGGCTTCTGATTGTTAGGAGATGTTAACGTAAGAAGCGGTTTCTCTGCTGACATGATTAGTTTTATTTATTTATCTGTAAACCTAGTCAAAGGCAGCCGTGAATATAACACACTACATACAGTATATCTCTTGTCGTTTGATTTTAATGGAGCTTCATGTTTTTTTTTTTTAATGAACATTGTCTTGAAAGTTAAAGTTAGTTTATGATTGATCTTAAAAGTAGGTTCTTAATTCTTATAAATTGTAATTCAAAGTCCATTTACTATCTTCCTGTCGAAGTATGGCAGGTTGTCATGGAGATAAGAGTTGATAACAGGCGCACACAAAAACAACGTTTAACTGCTTCTTTAGTTCATTTTTTTTGTCTAAGCCTGTTTACATGCAGGATTTGTAGTTGTTTTGGTGGCAGTGTGTGCTCACACAGCAGAGAGTAGTGTTTAGTCAGTTTTTGGGTCGAACAGAAGGTGAGAAGCAGAGTGACAGACAGCGATGCAGTTAGGAAGCTGCTCCGGGCCGAGTGATGAGGTTAAAGAGGAGCGTCGAGCTGTAGCTACACAAAGAGAGCCTGAAGGGAAGGCAGGAGCTGGAAGTGATGAGAGAAAATGTCATCAAGCAAAACCACCACACAGTTAATTGTTGTCTCACGTCCTAACTGGCTTCTCACCATTTACCATCTGTCTCTTTCTCTCTCTTGTTCTTTCTGTAGCTCGTAAACAGGAGATCATCAAGATAACAGAGCAGTTGATTGAAGCGATCAACAATGGAGATTTCGATGCCTACACGTGAGTACACCTGCACGTGTATAATGAAATGCCGGGGAGGAATCGGTGCTTCTGCAAGAAGGGACATTTATGTATTGGGACAGGATTCATTAGAGCTTTGTTCTCTCAAGACTCTGTTTCTCTTTTCTGATTTTCCCTTATGTCTTTTCACCTACTTGTACTTTCTCACCATCCGTTTCTTTCTCGTTGCACTTTCTCAGGAGGATTTGTGATCCTGGACTTACCTCTTTTGAACCCGAGGCCTTGGGGAACCTGGTGGAGGGCATGGACTTTCACAAGTTCTACTTTGAAAACTGTGAGTCTCCTCTTCCACTCTCACACACACACACACACACCAACACACCCACATCACATCCATCTATTTTAATCTGCCAGCACCGAGAATACCACCCAGTTAAAGCTCAGATAGGATGAGGATCACCAGAAAGAGTAGTCAGTTTTTTTTATTAGAAATGTCAAGTAAATGTGTCAACTTACCCAACGGCATCTAAACTGTCCCAATTTGGTAAACTCCACAGTTAATCTGCTAAATACTTTAGTTTAATAATAATTTGGTCTATAAAACATACCTGTTTAAGTACCTGTCACTTTACCCAAGCACACTTAACACACAGTAATTAAGCAATGTAATGACTTTTTAAGCAAAATCTGTCTGGTTTTTGCATGATAAATTTTTTCGGTCTGTCCCTATTTATAGTGTTGAGCAAGAACAGCAAGCCTGTACACACCACTCTGCTCAACCCACACGTGCACCTGATCGGCGAGGATGCCGCGTGCATCGCCTACATCCGGCTCACACAGTTTGTGGACACCACGGGCCGCCCTCGTTCCAGCCAATCAGAGGAGACCAGGGTGTGGCATCGTCGCGATGGCAAGTGGCTCAACGTTCACTTCCACTGCTCAGGAGCACCTGCTGCACCACTACAGTGATCAGGTAATTGACACACACACACACACACAGCTACACACATAGCTTCCCACAAATGGAGCCCATTTTAAAGCCACCATGTGTAGAAATTGAAAATGTTACACGTTTTTTTTACCTAGGTTTGGTAGTAACAAGTTAAATTATAATACATCATTTAAGTTTAGTCTATCTTAAAAAATGAAATATTTAGATTTTTTTGGTGTTCTAATTGAGCCTTAAATGACAATCAGGCCTGTTTCCTCCTCTCTCCCCCAGTGGTCCTGAGCCTCCAGTCTACTGGAGTGTATGTTTTGGGGGGCAGTTTTTTTCAGCGAGCGTGTTTAAGAGGCACGTCCTCTGCGTGGATTGGCTAGTGCCAGGAGCCCGGCCGGGCAAGATCGCATCCCTCTCCACGATACCAACCAATCCTGTCCCCCCTTTGACCTGCTGGGGGCCGGCTGAACACAAGACACCGCCCCCAGGGGATGATGCATGCATCTGGCGCCTGATTGGAGGGCGAGTCTTTGCCCTCTGTCCCTCCCCATGGCAGCCATCTTTTTTCTGCCTGCGCGAGATGAGACGTCCTGCGTGAGGAGAGGATTTACAGTTGAACTTGTGACAGTTTATGAGTATGAGTTATGAATATGCTGTGTAAATTATGACTAGATGTATCAGAAACCACCAAAACCCAACCAAGCATTTATATTCACTGTCTAAAAATGGAGGAACAGAGGGGAGTGTAAGGTTAGCAGCTGAGATTTTGGACACATTTTTGGCATTCTAGGGATGTCGGGTAGAAAGTTCTGTGCTTGTTACCCGGACGTTGATGTGGGAGATTTTCCCCATCTGAATTCTATAAAGGGGGAAAAATTCAAGTCTGCTCAGTGAAAGAACTTGATGGCAAGAGAAACTTGATATCAAAAACATGAAGCACCAAAGTGTAGAACTTTAGGCTTTTTATGTATTTTTGTTTGTGTGCTTGTTTTTCCGACCGAACGGAAAGTCGTGTTGTTGTGGGATTGGGTGGGAGGGCTGGGGCGTTTTTGTTTTTGTTGTGTTTTTAGTGTCCTGTTCCCTTTGCGTTCCTGTGAATAACCGGAGCCTCTTTGTTTTTAGGTTGTTGTTTTTTTCTTTTTGTCTAACTGATCCTATATTCAAGGATCCTTTTTAAAAGCAGCTGAGTTTTTAAAAAGAGGGATTGTTTTGTGCAAGTGTAAAGCTAACCTCCGCGTGTTAACACGTTCTGTTGCCTGCAGTGGAGGGAGAGAGTGGGCCGGGATCGGCGTCTGCGTTTTGCATGTTTGCCCGCCGCCTCTCCCTCAAATCCCTCCCCACGTTCTCTCCTTTTTTCTCACTCTTAAACCATTCCCTCTTTTAACCCTCCCACTCCTTTTCTCTGCGTTCTGCAAGGGCCTGGTTTGTTTATAACCACTGTGTAATAACAGTGTATGTATAGATATATGTAGAAAAGTGTAATATATGTACATGTATCTAAGAGACACTCATCCTGTGCATCTGGGAATCACCCCATGACCTCTGTGACCCAGATCTAGTTTAGGAACATTTTCCTCACCGATTTTCAATTTGCTTCAATTCTCCTCCTTTTAAGTACTTCCTTAAAATATTGGTAGCTCTTGATCTTTGATGTCAAACAACACTGAATAAACACACTCGTGTGGGCTACCAGCTCCAGTCCCGCGGACCTAAGACTGTTTTCAGAGACGGGGGAATAAAAGAAATAACCGTTGAAAAAAGTTAGACCCATTAGCTCAAAAAGAGTTTTTGAACATGAAGACCTTCGTCATAGTGTCCTTAACTCCTGATCCCACAATGCTGTGAGCTGTCTTTTCATATCATACACACATACACACACACATGCACACACACGCCAGGTGGTGTGTTTAGGCTTTGTAACATATCTGCACCACTGCTGTGTGACCATGGTGCCACCCCCTGCTGTGCTGCTTAATTGTCTCCATCCATCCGCAACAGTCGTATCTAAACTCCCCCACCACCACCACCACCACCCTCCTCACCCTCCGATATCTCTCCCGTGTACCAACGAGTTCTTGCTCTTGAGATGTTTATTTGTACCTCTCTGTCGTTTCTCTGTTTCTGTGTTACTGGTTTGAGTTTTTCGTTGTCGTCGCTGTTGCTGTTAACTTGTCGTTTGGTAATTGGCCGATCTGCCAAGCTGGAGTTCTGCACTCTCCCTCACACAGAGAAAAAAAGGGAAAAGAGGGAAGAAGTAAAGACAACACAAATTCTAGATTGAGTGATTATAGATTGATTGAACGGACTAAATTATTTATTAATGTAATCTATCCCTATGTGATTTTAAATCTTGCCTGCTCAGTTGAGAGGAGTTTTAAAGCCAGAGAAAAAGTTGGTGTTGGTGTGCAGGTTTTTAGGACCTACACTGTTGAATCAGAGCTGGAGACCTAGTTATATGCATGTTTCAGTTACGCATTTCTACCATGTACCTACCTGAATAAGGATGGAGCCTAGTGTTAATATATGATATTTGCATCTTTTGAAATAAGAATATCCTCCATCCAGAATGTTTAATAGGTGACATGAAAAATATAAAAAAAAAAACGCAAAATTAAAAAAAAAAAAAAAAAAGATTCAGGAGCCGTAGCTTGGTATGAGGCCCTCGATGTTAGCGTTTTCCCTGCGTTGTAATGATATACTATTGGGCTGCGCTTTCTCCCCCAGCCTTCACGTGGATGCTGGAGTTTTTTTGCATGATCATGATGTACAATGAAATACAACCATGAATTGACGACTATCAAGTGTTTGTCTGAGTGTTAGTTGGTCTTCATCATAGCTTTGTTATTCTTCGAACTTGGATCTTGGAAGTATTTAATAAAAATACTATTTCAGCACTGTTTTATCTCTCTCGGCTGGTTTATTTTGCTAAACACATTCTTTTCATGTCTGATTTAGTTGTTATACGGAAAAAATTTTGTCTCCAACAAATAACTTACTGGCAAGGCGTCCCTTCCCTGGTAATGTGCTCCATCCATCCCCCGACCCCAAAAACCTGCTAAAACAGTTTTTTGTTCACCTTGGGTGCTTTTTTTTCAAAATACTTTGATAAATGACAACATAACAGACCTTTTTTGGCCTGTACATTTTTTATCTGTTCAGCCTGGATTTTGAGAATGTTTCATCAGCAGACTCTCGACCTGAAATCACCAAATTTGGAGCTAATAGAGAAATGCAATACACTTTTCTGATTATGTAACACTGCAACATTGATAAGTCATGCTGAATCTCTTCTCATGTAGTCTCTTCTAGTTTGTTTCAGGTGACATTTAACATTAAGTTGCTGGCTCAAGCAAAAAAAAATTTAATTTGAGTAAAATAAGCACAAATAAAACTGGACAATGTTTCTGTTGGTGCCTGTATGCTTTGAACACCACCCGGCATCACAGCTGGCGTAATATATGCCCTTCATACTTGTCTGTCATCACATAAAGTCAGATTAAGCCCTGCATAACGCTGCATATCCTCCAGAGCCATTAACACAGGATAAAACAATCACTGCCGTCCGTTCAACAGCTCATACATCGTCCCATCTCACCACTTCAGCCTTTGTACTGTCTTCCACTGGTCTTATTTTAGCTGAAGTGTTAAGTAATGATGCAGGCTTATTTAAAAAGGTTTTGTGGTGTTATGATGGTCCCGGTTATTTTAAGGATCGTGTGTGTGTGTGTGTGTGTGTGTGTGTGTGTGTGTGTGCGTGCGTGTGCGTGTGCGTGCATGCCGGTGTCCATGGGATGTAGGACAGCTCCCCCCTGGTTCCTCTGCTTTCTGTGTGATTAATGAGGAGATCTCAGCAGTTGGTTAACGCAGACTTACTTTCTCAAAGACACACAAACGGGAGAAAATCTTGAGGGAATGTGTCTTGTTAGCTATTTATTACCTCTGACTTATCGTGTCAATAAAATTAGAAAATCTGGCCCAGAACAAGTCCCCTGAATCTAAAATACTTTTGACTTTGTTGAGGTTTTTTATTTCAGAGCTTATACAATTTTTTTTTCCAATAACTTCTATTCAGGCACCATGAAAATGTACTTTTATAAAACAAGGCCCACAGTGAATCTATAGACTGTAGAATATAGTGGACCCTGTATCAGTGGAGTCACTCAATGGTTTGTTGAGTGCCGTTTATACATTTTTATTATATGTGTTATTTTACATTGGTTTTGAACATGGATCTACAGTGGTTTGGTTTATCTACGATGGAGACTTGCCCTAGGTATCATGAAAGGAGACCTGCCCTTCCTAACACCCCGACCTCCTTCAGCTTCCGTGGGCAGAGAATAACAGCGGGAGCAGTGTTGGCTTTACGACTATCTCCATGCTCCATCATCCACTGTATATGTTCAGCTGATATTCGAAACCATTTCTTCCTTTTGACAGACTAATAACTCAAACGGCCCATTTTATTTTCCCTTCCACTTGCACCTCAAAGTAAAATCTTCCTGAGGGCTGACCGATGAACCCCACAACTCTGTGAATCTTTTGCTGTTGAAAGGTCTCTTCAGCCACTTGCCTTCCCTCCCCACCTTCTCATGGTCAGAGAGAGCGAGGGAGCACTGTGCAGTGTCTGGGTCCAGCAGTACATCAACAACGTAGTCCCGAACTTCTCCACTTCTTTATCTTCAAAGTTGAATGGCTTTCGCCTCGCAGTTTTTTCAAGATCTCCATACATTTTGCTCGTACCGGCCACTCTGGATGCTGGACTCTTGATGTTCAATCGTGTGTGTGTGGAAGGCCGGAGAGAGATGACAATCTCAGATGGATGTGGAAATGGTCGTTAATGTGTGTGAGAGCTGCTCCAGCTCTGGGCATATTCGCTGTAGTGCACTTATTTCCTGCTCAAGAGCTTTAATAAAGCCCTTTGCTGTCCTCTTGATTGCCCTCTGCTTCTTCTTCATCAACTTAATGAGCTCTGATCTTCTCCTTTCAGTCGAGGCAATGAGAGTGACGAACACCTTCACACTGTCTAACATGTCCATCTGGGCGTCGTCCTTGCTGACTTCCACCAGGTAATGGACTTCATGTTAATGGACCTTCTGCAGCTTCTACTGCTTCATCCGTCCTACTTTGTGCTACTACGATCATTCTTTACTAGTAGATATTTTCATTCATCCTGGAGAACATGTCCATGTGAGGTTGGCTCACCTGGTTGCCCCATGTGCAGAGCCTCAGTCCTTATTGCCGTACAAATCTTGGAAAAAGGGCTTTTGTCTACTCCGCTCCTTCTGCATGGAACTCTTTGTCTGTGGGTTTGGTTCCGACTTGCAGCCCTTTCCTGCCCATCATACCCCCCCCCCCCCCCCCCCCCCCCCCCCCCCCCCCCCCCCCCCCCCCCCATCCCACTTTCCCCTGACTTGATCTGTTTTCTTATTAAAAGCAATAAAAGTCTATGGTTCTTTCTCACATCCCTTTGAAATGATTAGACTTCTTGGATTGTTGTTTTATTGACTCTGGTCTCCTCGTGAACGTCTCCTTGCAGAGTCGGCACTGGCCGTGGTTGCCGTTCTTCCAGTAGGCCGTCCCATGTTAGAGGCCCTGCAGAAGCTGTGTCCACAGGCGATTGACACAGGCTCAGTGAAGACCTTCAGCCGGATTAGAACACTGAAACTGTTCCTCACATGACCGACTGCTGCTGGAAGCCATGCCTGCCACATTACGTAAACCTGGAAAATGTATCCGCTTTTGTTTTTCATCTCCCAGACTGATATGAAAGCTTGTGTTTTCTTTCCCATAATACTCTTAACACATGAAATCATCCAGATTAATTTGGAGTAACTCCACTTTATCACTGGACTCCTGACTCTGAGTTAAAGGTGTAAAGACAAACCTATCTATTATCATACTGAAAGACTATTTTAGTATTTACTACTTCACACAGATGTCTCACTTCTACTTACCTAAAGGTGTGAATATAGCCACACTCTGAACGTCTTGACAGTCCTGCCCCCCCTCAGTCCGATTTTTTTTAACGTTCAGCAATGTCCCAAAAGTTGTCATTTATGTTCATTTATTAATCACTTACTCTACAGTTTTCAATAAGAAATAGCCAACCCAGTGCAGCGGGGGCATTCTCTGATCCCCTTTTTTTACAGTGGAGAACCCGTCCAAACAAAAGGAAAGATTAACATGGCTCATGGGTAACAGCTAAGCAGATTTACTTTTCATTACTGGGAGGCAATTACATTTTTTGTAAGTAATCTTTTTACTTATGTAATCAATGTGTTTTGAGTGTGGAAAATGGCGCTAACCCTTTGTTGTCCCTATTGCACAATTACCCTTATTTGGTGACTTTAACATTAACAAACTAAGAAAACAGAGTTACTTGGAGTTTATTATTTACCAACACAGAGAAGAGAGGCCACACCAACACTGAACGCTTGTTTTCACCAGGCAGGTTTTAATACTCAACCATGATTCAGCACATTACACTGAGGAACAGCTGACAGGTTTAACACAGGTAAAGAAGTCTTTAATCACTTTACACTGATCCCACACCGTCCAGCCACAGACACACATTATTTACATTAACCTACAGGGTCTACATGGTAAAACATCAATTCTCAGGAAGGAAGGAAGGAGTAATGATAGGATTGAGTTTCTGTACAGGATTATAACAACAGGCATCGGACAGGTCCATGTTGGAGTTGCCGGTTACAAGATGCTTCACGACACAATGGTTCACAGTACATCAAAGCACAAGTCAAGTTCGCACACATTTAGCAATAGTATAAAAAGAACCATCAGGTTATCCAACAAGCCTGTGAAAATAGAGCAATATCGCCATCTTCTGGTTAGATTGCACATCTGCTCACAGTACGACAGAACAGACAACATTTAACTTCAAGAGTTCGGCTATCTAATTCAGTCAAGAATGAATGCAGTAACACATACTATCTAATGTCAGGAATAGTAGCTATCTATCCATCTATCTATCTAGAGCCATCTGCTGCAATCAGTACAAAAAGATATTTTAGGACCCGACAGTCAGCTTCCAATGGCTTTGAAAGGAAAGAATTTCCTGTACAGTTAAAAAGGACCGTGCCAACGTTTTTTGCTAGTTTTAGCTCCTTTACTACAATAAAATAGATACACTTGATTCAACTGCTGACGAAAACCATATTGTAGTTTTTTTTGTGCATATTTTTCCAGGCGGACATCGTTACCATAGTTTTCCCTTTGGGATAAAATATCAGTTGGCAGATTCTTGCTTTAGTTGTGAAATCCATCACTGCAAGATGTTTTTCTCCATTATTGTTGTGAGGTAATTCAGTTTAATTGATCTGTGAAAAAATTGCACCTGGGGGACCTCAGAACAGTAATGTGTCTTTGACAAAAAATAAATGCAGATTTAACATTTATTGTGATGGATTCCACAAGTTTCAAGTGCAATTTGCAAAATCTATGGAAACCAAAAGCTTCTTTAAAAGTGAGGGAATACTTGACACGTACATTGCATGGGTTTAATTGTACACCTTAATGTGAGCCTTGTCTTAATAGAGAACGTTTTAATAAGACTTCCTTTGTAACGGGATCATATAAATTGAGAGTAATTAATTCATTAACGGTTAATAAATTGTTGCTTTATAGCTCAGTTGTAAGCCATTAAAAACGTCTGGTCTGCCAGGTCGACAAAAATCTCTCAGGTTGGCGAGTTAATAGCTAAAAGTTAATAGTCTTTCTTTAGAGACTTTCTGATATCAAGCCTGCAATTTTAAATATTAATAACCCCAAACACTAAAACATCAAGAATCATTGGTATGGTCCCAGGTTAAATACGTAGCTAAGTCATAGGTCGAAACAGAACTTTCACCAGTGAAGGTATAAGACAACAGCCCGAAGAGATGAGCCCTGTTGGAAAAAGCAACATTTCAATTGTGACATGTGATGCAGGAGTTTAATCTGTGTTTATAACCTCAGAGGGACGAGGATGATATACAGTCAGCCTTTATTCTAGATGTTCTGGTGGTCTGGTTTGTTGATTTGTCTTACAAAAAGCACTGAATACACACATTAATAGGTACATTTTAGCATAGATTCTTGTGTGACCTTCTTAGAAATATCCTCAGAATATTTTGTTAACACTGCTGTCCTTAAAATACATGCCATGCTGATTTTTTTAGTGAAAGCCCCTGATCAGCATGCCAGGCTCAACCTAAACGTTGCAGACCCCACCAGCTATCGTTGCTGCCTCTCAACAAGCTGTAGCTCACATGTAAAGTACCACAAATCACCCCCACACGCTGTCATCCTGGCAGCTCAGGAAGGTCTGCCCACACCGCTGTACTCGTCAAACGATTAGCAACCGCAAACACAACATTGAGTTCAGATTTGAAATGAACACAGACCTAAGTTAGGAGCATCTTTCTTTACTTTTAAAGGTTACCTTCATCATCCTCTTCCTCAGGTGGTCACATGGCACGCATGGTAAGCCAATGGCACGGCCTCAATCAGACCAGAATTTGTGTGTTTGTGTCAGCATCCCCAACGTGGTGGGCATGTGTTTTAGTGTGTGTGTCAACGTGCTGTTTGGTGTGTGAATGATGCGTGTGTTTTTGTTTAATATCATTGATTTCATTTGTTTCTTGTTGATCGTGTGTGTGTTTAAGCTCGTCATGCACGTGGAAGTATTTATCCCTGTCCTCGCCGTGTGCGTGTTCCTCTTGTGTGTGTGTTAGGTCATTGTCAACGTGTGTCAGATCTTCTTTGTGTGTGTGTGCGTTCGGTTCCTCTGGATGTGCTCGTGTGTTGATGACCTCCTCGATCCAGCTCTTGAAGCGGCTGACTCGAGTGTAGAGCGCTGGAGAGGAGGGGTCAGCGCAGTCGTAACCCCCGGTAACGACCCCGGTGAGGACCCATCGACCCATCTCCCCCTGACACACCAGCCCGCCTCCAGAGTTGCCCTGACAACTATTGTCATAGAGGAGGCTAGTGTCTGGAGGACTGCCGGCACACAGGGTGCCATGGCTGGAAAAGCTGTCGCCATAGCGCTTCTTACATTGCCATGACGACATCAGAGAGACCCAGGATGCAAGAACTGAGTCTGGGAGAGAAGATGGATTAGATGATTAAAGAAGCGGCATGTCAGAAATGCTGAAACAATTAGTTAGTTTGTAAGAAATGCCATTAACCTTAAACCAAAGAATCATGAAAAATGTTCCTTCTTCAAAACATCTTTAACATATTTTTCATATTGTTAGATGTTTTAAAATATATTACTTAACACACAGGAGAGAAAAACACATACCTGGTCCTGTCCTGCCAGCGGTAACCATGACAACACAAGAAGATGGTGCATTTCCTCCTGATGCTGCGTCTGCAGCAGGAAGGCATGCTGCGTTGGTTTCAAGGTCAAAGGTCAGACAGTGACCCTTGGTGCTGGGTAGTTTCAACAAAGCCAGATCGTGACCTCCACTCTGACCCTTGAACTTCCTGTGAAGCACCACCTGCTCCGGAGTGAGAGTCTGCTCTGAAGCCCCGACACGCACCACAAACCTGGACGGGTCGCTGCCAAACCTGCAGGAGACAGGACAGAAGAATCTTATAGTGAATTAACACTTCATGGTGTTCTGTGGTCTGACTGAAGATGGATTTGTTGTAGAAACTGATTTATAGTTCAACTGCGGATTTACCTGCTGACACAGTATGCAGATGTCAGGGCCCAGCAGGGGCTGATCAGGGTGCCGCTACAGAGAGGACTGGCAACTTCTTCTTGAGACTGAAGCCACACTGACACATGCCATGGCCATGTGGTCCTGCAGAGAATGGAAAAAAAATCTCAATCCATGTTTTTGAATGAGTAACACTGACTGTAAACTTTTATTAATAAAAACTTTTACTTGTAATTACAAATTTGTGTTTTTTCACCATACTATGCTAAGTTTTGCATTATTAACCTAACTTGACCCGGTTCTATAGACAGCCCTGTGTCAAATTGTAGTTTCAAGGAACGGTGTCACATATGTTAAAACACAATTAATCAATTTAGCTACATTAAAGGCCCTTAAGTGTTTAAAAGTTTTTTTTCATGAAAATAAATGTCCTTTATTAAAAGTCATTAAAATATCAAAGCATAGTATGACAAAAAAGTCATAGTGAAGTATTTTTTAAAAAATGACAAAAAGTCATAGTATAGTATGTCAAAAAAAGTCACAAAAATCACAGTGTAGTATGTCAAAAAATCCAAAAAGTCGTAGTTTTATATTTAAAAAAAAACTCATGATGTAGTATGTTGAAAAAGTGATAAAAAAAATCATAGTGTGGTATATCCCAAAAAGAGATGAGAAAAATCATAGTATAGCACGTCCAAAAAGTGAGAAATAAGTCATTGTGTAGCATGTTCAAAAAAAAATTCATAGTATAGTATTTCAAAAAGGGGTTAAAAAAAGACATAGTATGTATGTCCAAAAAAAGAGATGAAAAAGTCATAGTGAAGTATGTTCAAAAAGTGATAAAAAATGATAGTATGGTATGTCCAAAAAAAATGATTGAAAAAGTCTTAGTATAGTATAGTATGTCAAAAACGTAATTGTAATGTGTTGAAAAAAGTATGTCCAAAAAATAATCAAAAAAGTCATAGTAAAAAGAGATGAAAAAGTCATAGTATAGCATGTCGAAAAAAGTGATAAAAAGTCATGTCGGAAAAAGGGGGAAAAATCATAGTATAGTAAAGTATGTCAAAAAAGTCATAGTAATGTGTTGAAAAAGGTTATAGTATAATATGTCAAAAAATGATAAAGAGTCATAGTAAAAACAGATGAAAAAGTCATAGTATAGCATGTCGTAAAAAGTGATAAAAAGTCGTAGAATAGCATGTTGAAAAAAGGGGGAAAAAATCATTGTATAATATGTCAAAAAAGTGATAAGAAAGTCACAGTATTGTATGTCCAAAAATAGTTAAAAGTCATAGTATGGTATTTCCAA
>NC_048427.1:5282372-5298364 GCF_013103735.1 Etheostoma cragini | reverse complement strand
AGTCATAGTATAGCATGTTGAAATAAGTAATAAAAAAGGTCAAAGCATAGTATGTCAAAAAAAGTGAAAAAATTCATAGTATAGTATAGTATGTCAAAAAAGTAATAGTAATGTGTTGAAAAAAGTCATAGTATAGTATGTCCAAAAAATAATCAAAAAAGTCATAGTAAAAAGAGATGAAAACGTCATAGTATAGCATGTCGAAAGAAGTGATAAAAAGTCGTAGAATAGCATGTCGAAAAAAGGGGGAAAAATCATAGTATAGTAAAGTATGTCAAAAAAGTCATAGTAATGTGTTGAAAAAGGTTATAGTATAATATGTCAAAAAAGTGATAAGAAAGTCATAGTACACAGTGCCCCAAAAGAAAATTATGAAATAAGTCATAGTATAGTACGTTCAAAAAGAGTGATGAAAAAAATCATAGTATAGTATGTTGAAAATAATGATAAAAAAGTAATAGTATGGTATGTCTAAAAAGGTGATTTAAAAAAAGTCATAGTATAGTATGTCGAAAAAGTCACAGTAATGTGTTTTGATTAAAATCAAATATTCATGTCAAAAGTCATTAAAAAATCATAGTATGTCAAAAAATTCATAGAATAGTATTTCAAAAAGGGGTTAAAAAAGTCATAGTATAGTATGTCCAAAAAACTTTAAAAGTCATGGTATAGTATATCCAAAAAAGGGATGAAAAAGTCATAGTATGGCATGTCCAAAAACTGATAAAAAGTCATAGTATAGTATGTCAAAAAAGTCAGAAATAAGTCATAGTATAGCATGTTGAGAATAGTGATAAAAAGGTAATAGTATGTATGTCCAAAAAAGAGATGAAAAAGTCACAGTATAGCATGTTGAAAAAAGGTTAAAAAATCATAGTGTAGTATAGTATGTCAAAAAAGTCATAGTAATGTGTTGAAAAAAGTCATCGTATAGTATGTCCAAAAAATGATAAAGATTCATAGTAAAAAGAGATGAAAAAGTCATAGTATAGCATGTCGTAAAAAGTGATAAAAAGTCGTAGAATAGCATGTTGAAAAAAGGGGGAAAAATCATTGTATATGTCAAAAAAGTGATAAGAAAGTCACAGTATTGTATGTCCAAAAATAGTTAAAAGTCATAGTATGGTATTTCCAAAAAAGAGATGAGATGAAAAAGTCATAGTATAGTATGTCCAAAAAGTGATAAAAAGTCATAGTATAGCATGTTGTAAATAGTGATTAAAAAGTAATAGTATGGTATTTCGAAAAAGTCACAGTAATGTGTGTCGATAAAAATCAAAAATGAATGTCAAAAGTCATTGAAAAATCATAGTTTGTCAAAAGATTCATGGTATAGTATTTCGAAAAATGGGTTAAAAAAGTCATAGTATGATATGTCCAAAAAAGAGATGAAAAAGTCATAGTATAGCATGTTGAAATAAGTAATAAAAAAGGTCAAAGCATAGTATGTCAAAAAAAGTGAAAAAATTCATATTATAGTATAGCATGTCAAAAAAGTAATGAAAAAGTCATAGTAATGTGTGTTGCAAAAATTGATGAAAAAGTCATAGTACAGACTGTCCAAAAAAGTTATAAAAAAGTTGTGGTACAGTATGTCAAACAAAAGTGTTAAAGAAATCAAAGAATAGTATGTCAAAAAGGTGATAAAAAAAAGTCAAAGTATAGCATGTTGAAAAAAAATGACAAAAAAGTCATAGTGTAGTACGTAAAAAAAAGTCACAAAAATCCCAGTCTAGTAATGTTAAAAAATCAAAAAAGTCATAGTTTTTTTTTTTTTTTAAGTCATAGTATGGTATGTTGAAAATAGTGATGAAAAAGTCATAATAGAGTATGTTGAAAAAGTGATTAAAAAAAAGTCATAGTATGTTATATCCAAAAAAGAGATGAAAAAGTCATAGTATAGTATGTCCAAAAAGTGTTAAAAAGTAATACTATAGCATGTCAAAAAGTGATAAAAAGTCATGGTATAATATGTTGAAAAAGACACAGTAATGTGTGTTGATGAAAGTCAAAAATTCACGTCAAAAATCATTAAAAAAAATCATAGTATTTCAAAAGATTAATAGTTTAGTATTTTGAAAAGTGGTTAAAAAAGTCATAGTATAGTATTTCCAAAAAATGCTAAAAAGTCATAGTATGTATGTCCAAAAAAAGAGATGAAAAAGTCATAGTGTAGTATGTTGAAAAAGTGATAAAAAAAATGATATTATGGTATGTCCAAAAAAATGATTGAAAAAGTCATAGTATAGTATGTCAAAAAAGTAATAGTAATGTGTTGAAAAAAGTCATAGTATTGTATGTCCAAAAAATAATCAAAAAAGTCATAGTAAAAAGAGATGAAAACGTCATAGTATAGCATGTCGAAAAAAGTGATAAAAAGTCGTAGAATAGCATGTCGAAAAAAGGGGGAAAAATCATAGTATAGTAAAGTATGTCAAAAAAGTCATAGTAATGTGTTGAAAAAGGTTATAGTATAATATGTCAAAAAAGTGATAAGAAAGTCATAGTACACAGTGCCCCAAAAAATTATGAAATAAGTCATAGTATAGTACGTTCAAAAAGAGTGATGAAAAAAATCATAGTATAGTATGTTGAAAATAGTGATAAAAAAGTAATAGTATGGTATGTCTAAAAAGGTGATTTAAAAAAAGTCATAGTATAGTATGTCAAAAAAGTCACAGTAATGTGTTTTGATTAAAATCAAAAATTCATGTCAAAAGTCATTAAAAAATCATAGTATGTCAAAAAATTCATAGTATAGTATTTCAAAAAGGGGTTAAAAAGTCATAGTATAGTATGTCCAAAAAACTTTAAAAGTCATGGTATAGTATATCCAAAAAAGGGATGAAAAAGTCATAGTATAGCATGTCCAAAAAGTGATAAAAAGTCATAGTATAGTAAGTCAAAAAAGTGAGAAATAAGTCATAGTATAGCATGTTGAGAATAGTGATAAAGAGGTAATAGTATGAATGTCCAAAAAAGAGATGAAAAAATCACAGTATAGCACATCGAAAAAAGGTTTAAAAAATCATAGTGTAGTATAGTATGTCAAAAAAGTCATAGTAATGTGTTGAAAAAAGTCATCGTATAGCATGTCCAAAAAATGATAAAAAGTCATAGTAAAAAGAGATGAAAAAGTCATAGTATAGCATGTCGTAAAAAGTGATAAAAAGTCGTAGAATAGCATATCGAAAAAAGGGGGAAAAATCCTAGTATAGTAAAGTATATCAAAAAAGTCATAGTAATGTGTTGAAAAAGGTTCTAGTATAATATGTCAAGAAAGTGATAAAAAAAGGTCACAGTACTGTATGTCCAAAAATTTAAAAGTCATAGTATGGTATTTCCCAAAAAGAGATGAGATGAAAAAGTCATAGTATAGTATGTCCAAAAAGGGATAAAAAGTCACAGTATAGTTTGTCAAAAAAGTGATAAAAAGTCATAGTATAGCATGTTGTAAATAGTGATTAAAAAGTAATAGTATGGTATGTCGAAAAAGTCACAGTAATGTGTGTCGATAAAAATCCAAAATTCATGTCAAAATTCATGTCATCAAAAAATCATAGTATGTAAAAAAATTCATGGTATAGTATTTCGAAAAGGGGTTCAAAAAGTCATAGTATAGTATGTCCAAAAAATGATGAAAAGTCATAGTATAGTACGTCAAAAAAGTAATAAAAAGTCATAGTAATGTGTCGAAAAAAAGTTATAGTATAGTATGTCAAAAAAGTGATTAAAAAGTCATAGTACAGTATATTGAAAAAAGTGATAAAAAAGTTGTATAGTATCTTAAAAAAAGTGAAAAAAGTCATAGTGTAGTACTTAGAGCTAAAGTGATAAAAAGTCTATGGAATAGTATGTCAAAAAAAATCATAACTCATAAAAAAGTATGTCAAAAAAATGTGTAGTGTAGTATAAAGTCATAAAAAGACTTAGTATAGTATGTCAAAAAGTCACAAAAATGTCATAGTATAGTATGTATTTTTTTTTTCTTTTTGCTTCTTGTATTGCATGTACAGTGTTCATAAGGGTTCGTTGTCTCTTCCAGGTAAAAGCCACAGATTTGGACATATACTGTCAAATGAGGTACTAAATCCTACCTGAGCATGTTTTCCTCCCCCTGGTTCCTCTTCTTGCTCTCCTCCTCCACCAGCTTCCTCAGCCCACAGCTCAGCTCTTGGGGCTTGGCCTGTGCAGCTGACTTCTTTGGTGTAACGTCACACTTCACCCCTGCATCCACCCTTCGTCTGCAGGCCTGGATGCTCTGGCCCAGAGAGGGACACTCTCCCAAGAACTCCTCCTTCCCTGTGCACCTCACCTGGTCCAGGTGTATGGGCCCTTTCCCCTGACCGAACCCTCCAGCTGCTACTGCTCCACCACTGAGTAGGGAGACAAATGTGTTTTTTGTGTAATAAAAAATTTAGAAACTGTCTCTTTCATGCATATCAATATTAACCTGTGTCCAAGCTGTCTGCACACCACGGCCGCATTCAAGTTGTTCCAGCCTGAGTCACAAATACTTCCCCAGTCGCCATGGAGATACACCTCGACTCGACCCTCCTTTCTGCTGCTGCCACCCACGAGACGCACCAGGGGACCTAACAGGAAGAAAAAAAACACACAACACTCATTCATATTCATGTCGATGCACCTACACAGTCCAGTCTTTGCTCACTGAAAGCAAGTTCTATGTCCACTGACAGTGTTAAATGTCATCTGCAGCCTGATGCCTCTTTATCAGCCTCTATTCTCATTCTAATGGTCTGCGTGTCTACAGGAAGCGCAGTAAACACCTCTTTATTCTCTCTGCTGTCAACATGTGGCATTTAAACTCTTTGGGCAGAGAACAAAAACAGTGTTGTCACACTAAGGTAATGATACAATGTCGCAAAGGGAGACAAAAGTCTTTAATAGATTAAAAGATTACATAGATAGAAACATCTTTTTGCATCTTTTGCTCATTATCACTATGGTAGGCTTTTGTCCTAAATGGTGTCTGGTGCAATTCCTGCAAGAGTTTATTAAAGTAAACAGCTCACAGCCTGGCGTTAGACCAACACTCTGCAGGGACAGCTTGCCCTTTTGGTCCATAATGAATTGCAGTTACACAGTTAGTCACCAAACTTCTGGAGTGCAGTGCAATGATCCTATTGTTTACGTTGGTTTCTTTCTTCCTTCCTTTGTTCTTGCTACAATTGCTTTCCAATTAATAAAAACTCACAAATTATCACACAGCAGTCTGCTGTCTGTGGTCTCAAAGTCAGGGTTAGTTGTAATTGTGGCACAGCAAGAAGTGCACATTGATAGGTTTTGAGGCGGCTTTTAAAGAACAGTTAGAGTTGGGGCACAACGTTAATCTTCTGGTAACTTTTAACGTGTGGCACACACTGTTGTAAGTAAATGGAGTTCCACCAATTCTTATTCTCATTCTTGGAACAACAAGCAAATGCACATCAAACTAAAAGCTCCACACTTTGTAAATTAATTTTTTAAAGATCCAACTGAAGAGAACCTTTAAAAACAAAAATTGTCAGTTCATGAATCAATCTATAAAAACTGGCCTAAAGGTTGGGGAAGAGAGCATGTGACTAAAAGCTCTTATAATGTATAAAGGTTTTAAGACTTAAACCTGTGAAGTAGAATAGAACAGCATTCCGGCCTTGTCCGTCCTCATCCCTTACCTGTGGAAGGTGCGATAACCGGCACTTCATTGGTTTCTTGGTTTGGTCGGCTCCTGCAGCGAACACCCACATCCTCACTGTGGGAGCAGTCAGTCCGGCCCCAGATCCCGTGTGGACAGTCCAGAAGAGAGGTCTCTGATCCCTCACAGTGGACATCATCCAAGAGGATCAGGCCGGCGCCCTCGCCGAACGTCCCGTCCGACACAAGCTCAGCGTGACCCCTGAAGGAAGAGATGAGGTCTTTACCCTGTTTGTACTGGGGACACCAACTCAAAGACTTTTGTCTTATTAGTTTTTCTTTATTCAGAATGTGAAAGTAAAATACAACAAAAAAAAATGATAGTATGGTATCAAAATAAAATAGTATGTAACAAAAAACATTGTTATGAGTAACACACAAGAAATGTGTTCATAGTATCAAACACATTTTATTTATGTACTCATTTCTTTTCTCAATTATCCAACAAAGCAAACAACCGGCTAATAAACACAAGAAAAAGACAACAGAAAGAGAATTAAAAACTAATTTTATACCCGGTGCTACCCCAGACTGTTGACTTTGTTTTTTTTCTCCTTGAATTAACATTAAAAATAGTCTTCTCAAAACCTCTGTTTATGTCATAAGATCATTTCCCAACAAATGGAAAAGGATAGGTTTGTGTTTAGCAGGTGTATATCTCTTTGGGTGTTTCCATACCTGTAGCCCAGCTGTCTGCAGACCACCTCTGCATGCTGCTGGGCCCAGTGGTCGTCACACACCGTCCCCCAGTCTCCATTGTGGAAAACTTCAACCCGACCTTCCCATGGACTGTCTCCGCCGACCAGACGCACCACACCATCTGAATCAGTATCATATTGATATTGTGGCCGTTATAAAGTATATTTTAAAAAAAAGGCAGATACATTTTATGTGACCATGAGGCAACGTGATAGATGCATTATTTTCAGATTAATTATTAATCTTATATTGCTATGATGAAAAGTAATTGTTATTTTACACCAGTAGATAAGTACTCCTCAGTTCCCATAAATCGTATTTCTGCTTGTCACAAAGAGGATGTTCCTGCTTCATGCAGTAATGATTTATTGATGTTCAGGGGCTATAAATAGCAGCTTGCCTATCAGTTGTGTACCGTAGGCTGTGTGTGTGTGTGTGTGCGTGCGTGCTTGCGCAAGCCCGCTTAATTGTAAAATGTGTGCATGTACCTGTATAAGGGCTGCAGGAGACCCCAGCATCCTCCATGTGGTCACAGTTGTGCTGCTCCCAGTCGCCGTGGGGACACTGATCCAGGAAGAGCTCGTTTCCCGTGCACTTCACAGCATCCAGCAGGATCGGGCCTGAAGCCTGACCAAAGTGAGCCCACGACCAGGCCTTCGCCACACCCCTGCAACAGACATATGTACTTTCTTTCTTAAGATTTTGACCTGATGATGGTGCAAGAGAAAACGTTAAAGGCCCAGTGAAGTTATAGAATTTCATCCTGAGGGGAACATGAATGTCAGGATGAAGTTTCATGGCCGTCCCTCCATCACACTCAAAATAAAGCAAATATTTAAAATAAACCAAATCATCCATAAATAATGAGTGGCTCGTACAATTTGTTCACGTGGTGATTATTTATTGATGCTAAAATGCTACAAAAGTGTTTTTGTGGGTCCGTGCATTTCTGCTCCAGTGCACAGTTTCATGTTTAAGCTGAAAATATGAACATACTGAAGCAAATAAAACATAAAATGACTCATGAGAACTTGTACCATGTAACCATACTGTACCAGGCCGCAAGCTCCTTCCAACACATTCATGTTATTATTATTATTATAAAGAAGGAGCTTTTTAAATAGAATAATGGTCAATATGATCAGAAAACACAAAGTAGAGAAGACATGGAAAGACTGCTTAGTAATCTGTGTTGTTGATCATGTCACATAGAATGGTGGGTTGCTGTAAAAAAAAAAAAAAATAACATTTGTTGAAGAATTTAAAGATACCGTGAAATAAAATAAAACACATTTCCCAGGTTTTGATCCTGTGTTCATGTGGTAATTGTATGCTTATCCTTAATATGTCAAAAATAACTTTTTGTGTTTTTAAAATTAAAATCTCTTTTTATTGACTCATCTTGACCTCAGAGACCTATTTATCCAATCAAATGTGTTTGAGTCTAACTAGCTGACTTCACCCATCATCTAACCCACAATTGACTGGTAACTCATGTAGTAACTAGTAGAACAATGTATGACTAGGTTTGGATCTCAGTTGTAAAAAAATTAAAAAAACATGATAAAAGTGTAAATAATTTAACACACATACCTAATGCAGAAAAAAATATCAAGGTGGGAAATCAGATCACTTCATTTTGTCTTTAAGTGTCAAAACAGAGTGCAGATGTGTGAGAACTTGTGGAATCAGCACCTGAACATGTATTATTTATGAGCACAAACACACATGGTGTCCCACTGTGTCAGAGGAGAAGCAACCTAATGTTGAACATGAAGGGAGTCCTTTCCTGTCACAGCTAGAGCTTCAGCTTTTATTTGAAACTCAGCATACTCTGGAATGTTACAACTCTTCTGGGAGGGGATACTCTGAGTGTAAGTAGGGAAACACCTGCACAGATTCAAACACAATCTACCCACTTCTACACAAACCCACTCTACGTGGATGTGCTTACCTGGGATTTTTATTACATTTTGACTAAGTGAAATGAAAATTACGTAATTTTCATTTCTTATTAGTCTTTTTAAGAGAGCAGCAGCTCTTGAAAGCTTCTCTTCATCTGGCAAAAAAAAAAAACTGCAAGGTTTCTCGAAATGAGCCAAAGTAGTGATAGTATAAGGTAGCATACATGTCTGGCCCCTACTCTCTTGCCCTTTGCCTTCCACCAATAACTGAGCGTGAAAAAGGAAGTTTTCCCAAACCTGCAAGGCAGGAATAAAAGTGGAAAACAAAACCCTCAGACAGCAAGTCAGCAGTAGCTGACTTAATGAATTTCACTCCTCTATCTTAAAATGAAATGAAGAAGGAAACCTCCTACAAATGTAAGTTCCTCCTAGACATCTGATTTAGTTAAAGTAAACACAGGCTTCAAATAGCCACAATCTACAGTGCATAATCATTTTGGTGATAGTATTCATTGTGACATTAGTGATCTGTAGTTTTACATGTTTATCTATACCCACCATTAAACGGATCAGGTTGTTCTTCCTACTAACAAGTGTTATTTGTGTAGTCAAAGCCCTTACTCAAAGGATCCCACTGTTGCACTGCATGAAGACATGTTCCTTCATCACGATAAACAGTTTATTTTGAGTCGGGCCCACATAAGACTACATCATCTTGCTGCCGTCACTAGAGCACCAAATGCTCTATTTACTCCTGTTTGAGGAACAGTTACTAAAATCCACGGCCATTGCATTTCTCTGAGTTATCTTTATTTTTATTGTTATCTATGTATAATATAGGTGTGTAAGTGTGTTTGTTGTGTTATGTTATGCTATCTATCTATCTATCTATCTGTAATATGTAAACCCAGCGGTTAAGGGCTGATGGGCAGGGATATGTTTGGGAAAGGGTCTAAATGTTCACACACATGTTAACTGGGTGGGAAAAATCCCTGACGTACGTACCCGAAACCCAGCTGTCTGCACACCACCTCTGCATCTCTGTCGTCCCACTGGTCGTCGCAGATGGACCCCCACCTTCCTGCGTGATACACCTCCACTCGACCTTCAAAGTCTTCCTCGCCTCCCACCAATCGCAGCGGAGAGCCATTGCCTGAGAGAAGGTGGTAGAAATAATGCTATGTAGGTCGAACAGCATCCTTCTCCCTCAAATGCTTTGTTCTTTCAATTTCACCAGAGTGGGAATGTATAAAATATTTCCACACAGTGAATTGTCTAGTTATATATTTCTACAGTACACTTTCTATAGTGTACTATAAAAGCAAAACAAATCATTCTCAATAAACCTGTTATCAAAAATAAAGATGTACATCTCTCTGTGTCTCTCAGGTGCGAAGTGGAACTATTCAGGTCTGGTTGCCATGACACTGTGGAAGTCACACTGACCTTCCGGTGGCGCACACAACACTGCTGCCTCGTTTCCATGGCTACAGTCACCGGTGACGAATGTCCTGCTCCGGCATTTACTCAGAGTGTTCTCATCACCACGGCAACCCAAACGCTCATAGTGGAAGAGGCCGGACCCGGAGCCAAACTGTGAGTGTTGCAATGCCGTGCCAATGTCACTGTTGACATAAGAATAAGAGCAAATCCATCACAGCTGCGAAACATTAATACTAAATAAGGACTTTTTTTGTTTCCTCTTACCCCAGGCCCAGCTGCCTGCAGATCACACTGGCGTCTCTGTCTGACCAGTGAGAGTCGCACACCGCCCCCCATTGGCCGTTCAGGTAGACCTCAACACGGCCACTTCCAGAGGACGAGCTGCCCACCAGACGTGCTGCACCTAATAGAAAAACAAGCAGCACAAGCTACAATAACTCACCAGTTGTCCGTTTACAGAGTGACGCAGTAGAAACCTGTACCACAATTTCATAATAAATTAACTGCTTTGTGCAGCATTCATTGATTATTTTTTTTGGGCCACTCGGGCTGTGACCACAACATGACATATATTATAATATGTAATAATAAATAGTATATATTATTAGCAAGCAGTTGTCTATTTACACAACCAGTTGACACTGAGAAGCATTCACATTCATTTGAAGTGAGGGGACCAATGTTCACTCTCTTTTAGCTCTGTTTTGGTCTCCACCGGAAATATCTGGTTCTCTAGCTGCTTAAAGCTTCACTATTTAACCAGCTAGTCGCTAACTTTGTCTGTCTGCCATTTTGTGCTTAGCATGAAGTGTGGGGTTTTTAGGTTGTTGCCTGCGCCTGCTGGGAACAAGGTTGTTGTGAGCAGAGTTTGTGGGCCAGAAAACCAAAATACACTAAAACATTATGTAGAGGTGAGGGGAACTGCAGAGTGGGGTGATGATTCTCTGTGGGTTTTTCACTATGAACAACCCCTCTCACATTGCCATTTAATTCATTGTTAATGACACATTTTGATTACTTAGTTCAATAATTTATTCATCAAGCATAAAGGCTAAACATTAGCTGTTTTGTATCATTGTAAATTGAATATAATTGAGTTTGGGATTACTGCAATCAATTTGCAGACATCACATTGAACTCAGGGAAATTTGATGAGCATTTTCAGAATCGTTTTGGCCTGTGAGCCAAAATTAATATCTACTTGGTTGGAATTTGCATATTCACATTTTATATGTATCTGCAGGATGGCCCTGTCTTCTTTTTAATGCCAAGAAAATGTTGGCTAAATGACCTGCTTATATCGCATAGCCTTTTATCCTTTCATATCTGCAACTATAGCAATGAACCTGCATATCAAACTATTTTAAATGTCCCCAGGGTGCACTCAGTGCTTAGTAAAACTGCTTTGTCTTTGCATGCACCGTGGGCCTAGAATGGTCTGCAAAATACGATTACCTTAGAAGTTCTCTACCTTCCTTGAACTACCCTGAAGGAAACATGTTGCGATTTCACGTAATCAAAAGACCACTAAGGCCTGTATAAGAGCATCAAAAGAGCACCATGTCATGGGACCTTTAATCTCATAACCCCACAGAATAGATCCACAACAGATTGATAAATGATAATAACAATAGTTGTTTGTTCTTTCTGTGTTATGGTGTTATGACTAATTTCTCTGATTTTGGAAACGTTTGAAAGAAATTAAATTAATTTAGTTGGTAGAGGAGCATTACATTTATTTAATAAGAACTACTGCATGTTTCCTATATTTTACAGTACTACAATAATGGCTTTTGTTGTTTATCTGTGTGTTTCATTCTAAATTGTAAAGTATGAGTTAAATCCTGGTGATCTGTGGTTGTACCCTGGTGGCAGTCGCAGTAGGCCCATCCAATGGCTCCAGAGTTTTGTCTGAAGAAACACCAGGGGTTGGACTCTCGGTCTGGGTTCCTGCAGTAGCTGTGGTCACCCAGCCCTCGGCCAGGGTACTGCATGACGTAGTCTGGGAACTCGGTCCACTTTAGGCAGGGGGCGCCAGAGTCCGTCTGAGACACGGTTCCGTTGTAGTATCCCAACTCTGTGAATCCCTCAGAGCAGGACAGAGGCACTGCACACAGAGATGGAGAGAGGGGAGGAGAGAGACTGAGTAAATGTGGAGGAAGATGGAAGAATGAGATGTTTTGGATGAAAGGAGGATTTGGGTCAGAGAGGACAATGTGAATAAAGGGAGGCAAAGTTTGGTAGAAATGAGAGTAAAGATGAGTGCAATTGCTCTTGATTCAGTCACATTATCCCCATGTCTGTATTTTATCTGAGCACAAAGGCTTATATGGATGATTCTCATATGCCGTCACTGCCACAGCATGATTCTGCCTAATGCATTTTACCCCTGCTGATCCATGCTGAACTGGTGAAATTTCCATAACCTTAACTTAACATTGTGGTGCACAGACATTTCCTGTAATCTTCTCTGAGAAGGAGAAATGTGTGAGTAAAGCTTAAATAGACTGAAAGGAAAACTGCTGACATCAAAGTGAATCAAAATTAGGCCACAAAATATAGAGCAGGTATATATATATATATATATATATATATATATATATATATATATATACACTGCGGCCTAATCACATGCTACATCAGGCATTAATGAAAAAAAATTATGTTGCAGAATTTAACAAGTGATGTGATACACATGAAGGCATCAGACATACTTATGCTTTCAGAAGTACTTTCGACTAGATTTATAGAACGAGGGTGGCGGATTAGCTGGAGAACGTAGCTGTATTTTCTTTCTTTTTATTCATCAACTGATCCCCCAAACCAACAGTAAATGTTCATGTTTACTTAATCAGTGGTGAACAAAGTACAAATACTATGCTAGAATTTTCTAAACTTTGTGTTTGTTGGACCTCTGAGGAAGGAGGCTCAGGTCCAATTGAGAATTAAGAAAAGGTTTAATGCAACAGAATGATGAAAATGATTAGACAAAGACAATAAGACACAAACAATATGATAACACTGCAGCTGACAGTACTGGATCCATGCTTCCAACCGACGGAGTCACATGAAACCAGTTCTGATTATTCCTTAATCACACCCATTCATGCCCTGCACCTGGGGGCGGTTCCTTTTCACCTGGTGCATTCAAATCCATTGTCATTGGTCCTTTGTTGGCATGGCAACACGCCAGGCGCATCGTTGTCCAATGAGGGAGAACATGCCTCTAAACTCTGGCCCTGTGGGGTAGTTTTTGGTCACAGATCAAAAAGTTCTACCATGTGAATGTGAAATTCTAACATCAATACAGTTTAATCAACATTGTATTGTATAAGCCTAGTCTAAGACCCCAGGGGGTAACAGACAGAAAGTTACTTCCTGGTGTGAAATAATCGGGTTCTTTCTATATGTTAAATAGTTTTCAGTTCTAAATGATCTGGCAGAGACACAGAGGGTAGGTGAGACACAATTGTGCCGTCTTGACCTCTTCACAGATTTCCTAACCTGACTACATACATACATGAACAGAAATACATTATTTTCATAACATTGTTTTTTAACTTTTTTTAACTCAGCACACTATGTTACCTTACTTAAGTAGAATTTCTGGGTATCTATACTTTACTGGAGTAATTATCTTACAGCAGACTTTTTATTTCTACTCCTCGCATTTTCACCCAATTATCTGTACTTTCTACTCCTTACATTTAAAACAAAATTGCCTTGTTTTTTTTTTTGATTCCGGCTTATCATCGTTCAAAAAAACAAAAACAAAAAACTAGCCAGATAAATTGCACCATCAACATGGAGTGAATTTTCAAAATGATTGGATGCAAAGACAACTTCTTTCAAATGCGCTGCAAGCTCTGCGCACCCAAGTGCCACGAGCTAATTGTTTCCAAAACTTGCCATCTAATTAGGAAAAGCATATTGATATTATTGTTTTTTTCTTACATTAATTTTACATTTATAATTTAAGTAGTTTTGAAACCAGTACTTCTACACTTTTACTTGTGTAAAAAGCTTGAGTTGATAATTTAACGTCTTTTTAAACCCTAGTATCTATGCTTCTATCTTAGTAATGAATGTGAATACATTTGACACCTCTGCTTGTAACAGAGTATTTTTCCCCTGTGGTGTTGCTACTTTCTCTGAAGGATTTCAGTCTTTCTCTGCACACACTGAAGCTTGAAGGGGGTTTGAGGCCATGCGACTACTAAACTTTGATTAATGGCAGAGCTGCTTCAATAACCAGCAGCAGTCTTATCTCTCCGACACACACAGCTTGGCCGTCCTGGAACATTATCTACACAGTGCAACCCTCATAACCACCTTGCACGCCAACACATACACACTCAAAGATTTGCTGCATAGTGACTGAAAAAGAACACACATTAAAGTACAGTACAGAAAACACACGTACACACACACACACACACACACACACACAGGGTCCAATTTGGAGGAAGATAACAGTAAGCAGAAGGGAGAAGCAGCTGTCCATGGGGGGAAGCAGTGAGAGTCTGAGGAACAGAAAATCAGTCAAGCGGAAGTGTACCAAACTTAAACAGAAATCTATCCTCAAACAATAAATAATACAGAACACACTCAGACATTGGACCAATATGCAAACCTTACTAATGTCCAAACCACAGACTGTATGGTCCAAAATCTCAAAAAGCCCCTGACTTCACAGATAAAAAAGTGACTGTCCCTTTAAGAAACATGACACAGGAAAACTCTAGAAACTGAAAGTGATGTTCTTTCCTGGGAAAGAACCAGGATCTCCGTCGATAATTTCTTCTTTGCAGACCGACGCCAACAGACGTACGTAAGTCTTTGCCCAACTTTTATATTAATACATAATAAGTTAAATCTATGGCGTGTGTAGTTTGTAGTTTACTCACACTGGCTGTTATTTGAGAAGTTGTGTTGAGAAGTGCTGCTTTCTGAAGCATAGGAAAATGCGTTGTAGTTGGTGAACTCTAATTAGCCTAGCTAAATCATATATTATAGCTAGTTTTTATAGTCTCCATCAGATTGGGTTCGCCTAGCATCAGATTCAAAGTAGATGTTTTACTTTGGAAACAGCAGTTGACAAAAAAAACGTACCGCAAGCTCCATTTATTAGCAATTCTGAAGCGTTCACGTGGTCTTTATCAGCTTTTAAGATGACGTAGATGGGCGAAATCAATAAAAATACCTTTTTTCCAGGTTAACCCTACGTGTCCTCTTTGTAGATAACAAATAATGGTAAATATATTTGACTACTTTCTAAGAGGTAGGCTTCACTGTGGCGTTCTGACCATTCTTAGCAGCTATTTGATGAGTTTTGTTTGTATCTCGTGCATGCTCAACGGACTCGTCGTTGTGGTTTCACACTATTTCAACCAACGAATGTACCAATAGGCCTACAACGGACTGCAAACTAAACATGTAAACAATGCAGGTGTTACCATTTCAAGAGAAATTAGCTTTGCAAATGTTTTAGGAAGGTAGCATTTTGGGCTACAAGTAAAAATTCATTTTAATTATCGATTCTGTCAGCTATTTTCTTGATTAATTGTTAATCATTTGGTAGCACACAACAAATGTGAGAAATAGGCTACATATTTCCCAAAGCCCAAGCTGACATCTTCAACTAGTTTTTATTTTTGTTTGTTTCGACCAGCAGTTCAAAACCCAAAGGGATTGCTTGCTGCTTTTGCTAACTATTAATCTATTATCAAAATAGTTGCCAATTAAAGTATATTAACGTATCAACTAATTGTTTATATCAGCTCTAATTGCTTTGGAAAAAAACACTAAATGTGAACAGAAGCTTTGAAAAATACTCCAAAGGGGACCTTCAATCTAGCCTGGTCCTACCAGACTCTCGTACATTTCATTTGTACAGAGAGTCTGGAGAGAGAAGTGGTAACTTCCTTGAAGGCAGTTACTCTGTTGAAGTTTAAAACTACTGCCATAACCAATCGCTAACGTGGCGAACTGTATGTCATGCGCATGTGCAACAAGAGGGGAGACCAACAAGGCTTGTATTTAGCATTAGCATCACTAGCGTTAGCCATAGCCAACTCCTTCCCCACTAACGGAGCGAGCTGGAAAATGAAACTTTTCCTGAACCCCTTGGGGAGGAGGGCAATATTTTTTTTGCAATTGCTGTTTCCAAGATCAAGAATGTTTTCCGTCTTTAATTTAACTGTTTTTTTATGTTTGTTTTTTTTCTTTCAGAAATGGCCTCCAGTAACA